>NC_134574.1:158112698-158225198 GCF_050947875.1 Dermacentor variabilis
ACTGGTTGAATTCCATTCCACCTTGTGCCTATACAACTGACAAAAGATTGGGGGCGGATTGCGTATTCTTATACTTCAGAAGAGCGTTTGATCAAGTTAGTCGGTGTTGCTTAGCCTATAAACTAGCAAAACTAGCACGCCTTGGTCTTCCTGATTATGTGTTTAAATGGCTGGAAAGCTACCTTTCTTCTCATAGTCAGCGTACCATTGCTAACGGTTCCTCACATCTGGCGTACCGCAGTACGCCAGATGTGACCTGATGTACGCCAGATGTGAACGGATGGCGTACCCTGCGGTACGCCATCAGTTCCTGTCACATCTGGCGTACCGCAGGGATCGACGTTAGACCCTTTGATGTTTTTTTTTTAATTTTCGTCAATGACATGGCAAAAGTAATTACTTAAATCCGGTTATATATATGCAAATCACTGCATTGTTTAAAGGCCAATTAATACTCCGTTTGATTGAGAAATTCTTCAATCTGACCTGAACAAAATTTCTGAGTGATGTAGTACCTGGCTCATGGCTCTAAACACAACTAAATGCAATTTCACTCGCTTCTCGAGGAAGAAGCTGCACTCACCAAATTCCTATGTTTTCAGCAATGTTAGTCTACCACATGTAAAAGAGGCAAAGTACCTTAATGTGTACTTTACGGATAGTCTTTTATGAGATGAGCATATCAAGAAAACCGCAAATAACGCCAACAAGAACCCTAGCTTTTTTGGCTCGTGCTTTCCACGCATGCCCTGAAATCGTGAACAAGTTGTTCTACATGCCATACGTTCTGTGGGATTTCTATCAACAGAAGGTGATAAATTTTCTGGAGCGCGTACAAAATCGAGCAGCAAGGTACATCGTCAGTGACTATCGCTGCACAAGTAGCGTCACCGCTATAAAGACTCGATTACAACTGCAGATTTTGAACGATCGCAGGCCTCATCTTAAGCAGAAGTTCTTCCATTATATTCTTCATGGGCAGTCTGGCATAGATAAAACGAGCTACGTGCTTGTACCACATTACATTTCAAATCGCCGTGACTATGGTTTCAAAGTTCGGGAGACAACTGCCCAGAAGCGATTTGCTCAAGTATTCATTCTTTCAGTGAACATCTGAATGGAACGAGCTTCTTGAAGCCGTTGTAAGCATGGCATCAAAATCTCAGTTCTATATGTCTGTTCAAGCTCTACAGCGCTAATTTTACCTGATCCTGTTCTTCGTTTGTTTTATACGGGTATGATACCTCGATACTAGCGATATATTGCTTTTATTTACCTGCTTATAAACCCTTGTTCGCTTTGTGTGACACTGTGTTTTGTATTTTACACACACAAATGTGTAAAATATGCGTGTATTTCCCCTCGCTATAATGCTCTTGGAGCGAATGCTGGTTTATGTAATAAATTAATAATAAAGATTTCGCGCGCGGGCCGCGCGTGTGGGTCGATACCGTGGCAGCACGGCGGCGGCGGCGGCGGCGGCGGCGGCGGCGGCGCCAACGACGATGGTGCGAACACTCCTCGGGCGTCCTTGTAATTGATATGAAAAAAGAAAAGCCCGGACATTGGTCTGATGGTAAAATGAAACGCCTGATTATGTTCATTGTGACTGCATTTTTACTTATTGCTTCACACGACCACTTCAATGAAGACGCTATATACCCCGTTTGACGGTGCGTTCGACGTGCTCTGGTAGCAATGGCAAACGAAGCTTATTCTTCCTTCTCGTAACTCTTGCAGCCAATAACTAACTTGTTCGTGTCTTTGGAGTCGGCCACCTAATTCTTATGAGAAAACGTACATAAATCAATTTTAATTGCTCTGTAATTATGAGGACCCACTAGAATATACTGGAAGTGCCATCCTAGCACTTTGGCTTTTTTTCAATGGAGTCTGCAGTTCTGCTGTACCTTGAATATATGTGTTCAACTATGAATAAGATCATGCGACGGTGGCTGAATTTGATGCATCAAAATTCTAAGGTAAGCACTGGAAAAGTCATAGTAGCGTTTATGACATGCTGGAGGAAAGCTTTAGTATAGTGAAGAGCATAAAAAACCAATTAGTAATAATTTATTTACTATGCTAATTTATACCTCATATGTTGCTTTCTTGTTTTTGTTTTGTTTTTGATGGCAATGTGCTCTTCATGATCAGGATAAGGGGGTGATCAAGTCGTTCTAATTTTCCTTTGATATGGAATGGTGTTTGGGCTCTGTGGGGTTAATTTGATCCTGTGTTATGACAGGTTCGGGCAAGTAACATAAGGCACTCACGAGGTCCAGATGTAGCGGCTCGTCTGCGCACCCGGCACAGCTTGCATGAATCAGACCTATGGACTAATGATCGCGCGAGATCAAAGAAGCCGCCGCCAGGGCGGACGCTGCCAATAAATCCCGCCCTTCCTCAGTAGCCACTACGCCACCGCTTCGCGGGGCACTCGGGTAAAATGAATCGGCGCAGCCTGCAGTAGCAGCGTATAGTGCTACCGTGTCCCGGATGCAAATTGCTCTTGTCCGAGCCAGCCGACCAGATTACGCGTAGAATGTATACGGTGGTGCGTTTGTATCGCTTTGCAACCGCATTTAGCGCGTGCCGCAGAGCCAGTGCTTTACGTCTTGGGCAATTCGCTTGGGCAGGTCGTTTGCACGCGAGTTTCTCACGGTTCCGACCGGAGCCCCTCAATCATACCGTTTGCGAAACCCCACCTCCTATAGGTTGCACGTTTCAGGACCTTTGCGCAGCGATTGGCGGACAACGCGGGGGTCCGTCGACTGTCACGTCACCTGTGGATAACGAAACCAACTATAAAACGTCACGTTTCCAGCCCAACAAACCAAGATCTCGGCATGGGTTTCAAGCGAAGGCGAGCAAACAGTATTTTATGTCGGCAATTTCGTTTTCATTCAGAGTAGCACATTCTGAGCGAATTTTAGCAGGCGACGGGGGACGATGAGTTTCATAGCGTCGTTAACTGGTGGCGTGCCGGTCAATTGCCTGGCTCCAGAGGAAGATACCCGAGCAAGTTTGGAGTATGAAGCTGCGTTGCAGAACTGCTACAACTGAAGAACTATTACAACTAGTGAAAGATGAAGGTCGCTTGCTCAGTGAGGTTCATTGGGAGTTCATTGCTCTTGAGGTTCATGAGCTCTAAATACACATTTATTCTGGCAGCTTGCAGTGGTCGACAAAATGCGCACAGCGAAGAAATTAATGGCCATTATGAATATCTATGGTGTGGCGTCATAAATCACAGGAACCAATTAGAACGCAGCAGCCAGTACAAACAAGTAAGTTCCATTAAGAAACAATACATCGTAGGAAGCAAGCTAACATAATGAATGATTACATTCATCAATAGCAGATAAATATATGGTCAGGTCAATTATCACAAGACGGTTGAAGAGCAAGAGAAAATACATGACTCAGCTTACATTATAGTCAACAAACACAAGGAGGCAAGGAAAGAAATTTGCAAACAAAGCAGGGTTTGCAAATTTTCAAGGACTCGGAGGCTGTTAACACGTCTCTTGGCAATGACAACCTAAGTATGCACGAGTGAATGCGCCACTTTTCAGCTCAAAGAATTCGTATAGACGCGCCAGTCAATTACGTTCGCTGATTTCCATGCCGTACGTCATGGCGGAGGGGAGCTTACTTTTTTCGGTATCATCGGTGCTCGAGGAACTATGTTTATGAACGCGGAAGGACACAGAGGGGTAGATGCAGTGCTGTTTTGTGGGCGGGGCCTCTACTTAATTCGTAAGTTGTTACCGAGGGTACACTGAACTTATGCCACATATTCGAAAGGCGCCCGTCGAACTATTTGTCAACCAGGAGAACATTGAGGCAACGTTACTCGTCATTTTCTTCCCACTCAGAACATCAAAGAACGAATGAATGAATGAATGAATGAATGAATGAATGAATGAATGTGTTTATTTCTCCTTTTTACTACAGAAAGGAAGCAGAAGCTAAAGGCCATGTGGCCTGACAAAGGCTTCTGCTCAGAAATTGACAAATTGACAAGCAAGAAATTGACAGGCTCGTTGTGATTGGTCCTCGAGAGCCACGTGTCTCAAGCGCTCAGGAGCGCCGCTGTAATAGTGTTTACGGCGGCGAACTACATTTACTCGCGGAGGAGTGCCCCAGCGGAATGTTGACGCAACGTAACTCGTCATTTTCTTCACACGCAGAACAACAGAGAAGAGATTGACAGGCTAGTTCTGATTAGTCATCCAAAATGACGTCTCCGATACCGTCTCGCGCACTGAGAAGCGCTGCGGTAATAGCGTTTGCGACGTCGGACTACATTTCCTCGCGGAGGAAAGCGGCCGCACCTTCGGAGCCGCGCTACATTGCAAGGATGAAATAGACGGAACGCACGGCGGCCCCTGCTCGAATTAGGGCTCGCCGCGGCGGTGTACTGTGTGTGCGTGTGCCCGAGTGTTAATGGGTTTGGGCTACCGCGCGCGATATATGCCGTCGCCAGATTGCCCCCGGCGCATTCTGGCTGCCCTTCTTCGTTCTGTAAGCTGCGGAGGCGCGTGAACTATGCGCGGCTCATTAATTTGGACATTAAGTAAGCGCCTCGCCCAGGCAGCGCGAGGTGTTTCCCTCCCCATTATGCTGCTCCTTTCGTTTGCGGAAGCTTGTTTATCAAGTACCACGCGCGCGGCCTCGATCGCCTGGCTCGGTTTCCGTAGACCGCCTTGTTGCCATTCTCCGTGCGCACACGGCTCGCCTAGGCGACGACTATACTTCAGAGAAAACTATTCACAAGAGGTTAATAGCCTTTTGCTGTAGAGTTATAGACTATAGGCTTAGGCAACTATAGAGTTGTTCGTAAGAGCAAATTCCAGCCAATCCTAACGCTGGGCATATCATTAGGAGTTATACGCTTAGGAGTTATAGGCTATAGGCAACTATAGAGTTGTTCGTAAGAGCAAATTCCAGCCAATGCAAACGCTGGGCTTATCATTAGCGAAGGCAGCCGACCAATGGAAAGCAGCAATTACAAAATAAAATCTCCGTGATTAATTCACCCCCAGGGGCCGAGTTCGAGTAGTTTTCATTTCGTAAGTGTCGTTACATTACCATTAGTTGCTATCTATTCTGTTCTTACAAAGAGCTGTAGAGCAATGCCTTTCCTTTTTTGTGCGTGAATATGGGCCCAGATTATCAGGTCAGCTCCTGGTTCCTGATCAATGGGATGATTTCCGTGGGGACGCATCATTGAAACAATAACACCCAGGAACGCAGAGTGTTATTAAACCATGGTGCTCAAACTTGTCGAAGATGTTCCCAAGTGGGTCTTTCTGAAATATCAATCAAACACGAATTGATAACTTCATTTTTTCGAGAGATCTGATATTTTCTACAAGTGCGCGGTGGTGCTTTCAGTTACGCAGCGCCGAGCGGACGCTTTACTCCGCTTGTGCCCGATCAGAGTGAACGGGCTCCACCAGTGCGCATTGCAGTACGTAGCACACTGTAAAACAGTGTACACCCGTGAAAGTGTATAAGGGTGTAAGTCGATGTATAACTCACACCCTTACATAAAAAAAGAAGTGCAAGAATGTGAGTTATAGACAATTTTACTCCCTTACTTACTTACTTTTAAGGGTGTAACTGTTACAGTGCACATGAAAACGATCTAGCACGTATTGAGACAGAGATGCTATGGCATTCCCTGCAAGAGTGAGTACTTTCGCTCCATGTTGTGAGGATTCGAGAAAAGACACACCGAGCTTTCATTTGAGAGTTCACGGGAACACTCGAAAAAATGAGATGAATAGGCAATCGGCAGTTATATATGTGCTCCCGCAAAAACAAAGCAATCCCAAGCACTCCCTTCGCTCTCACGCTGCATGGTTGTCGAAAAAATATGTCGCCAACAAGAACGCGGCGTGAGAAACATGTCCGCGCAAGCCAGCATGTGATTGCATGTGGCCGCGTCTAACACACGGTATAGTTCGTAAATAAATACAAGCTAAAATGAAACAAAAATATAATTCTGGGGATTTACGTGCCCATACCACGATTTTGAGGCACGCCGTAGTGGGGGGACTCCTCACTATGCTTGACCACTAATTAGGGATCCTTAATGTGTCCCATATGCACGGGACATGGGCGTTTTCGCATTTTGTCGCCATTGAAATGCAGCCGCGGCGGCCGTGATTTGATCTGGAGACCTCGATCATGCTTAGCAGCGCAGCACCATAGCCGTCAAGCCATCCGCGGTGGGTGTAAAGAGCTAATGCATTCGAGGCTATTTACACATAGTATAACAAGTACGCATGAAAAAAAAAAAAGACGTACGGTGAACGGCTAGCGCAGGCAGAACGCTGTTACTTAACGATTAGCTACTTTATCATGTCGCTAGTAACATCGCCCTCCGGCCCCTGACGCGCGGTCACGACGCTTGCTAGGACACTGAGAAATTAGCGCAGGAATACCGTGTGAGTCCAAAAAAAAAAAAAAAAAGTGGACTACACCGATTGGAGGCGCGGCAGAGGGTGAGACATGGTCTAACGGGTTAACTTCACCACTCACTTGACCCCTATAGAAACCCTGTTTAGAGCCAGTTCAGCGCGAGAAAAGCTTCTTGAAACAGCTTAATTAAGTGGCGGCATGGCGTCCAGAGAACTTGTAGTGTAACTCACGTTTCTGCGTTGGCTGTCTTGCCGAGCTTTCCGCGAAGCTTGCTAAGCGCGGAGCCATGTCATCATGGGCGATTTAACGAGCAGCGCGAGCCCGGCGCAACGGCGTTGCGGTCCCATATTCTGCATAAGAGTACCTGTAGGAGGCAGGAGAACGTATCACATGACAAAACAGGGTGGCGACAGAACAAGAAGCAAAACGGTGTATAAATACGCCGTGACGAATTGTATGCGAAGATGGTGTAAGGCAAGACGAAGTCCCGTTCACAGTGATCAAGCGGAGCGTGCATGGCTATATAGCATGCCTGTGAGCGTTCTGTTAAGTCGCTCTGTGTAAGGTCGTTCGTCGGTGGGCAGTAATCAATTGCGATCTTGCGATGTGTTGAACATGAACTCAGGATGTCATCTACTACTTGCTACAAGCGAGCACCAAGCTCGCCTCATTAATTCTGAAACAATCGATCATTCAAACACTTCAACGTACCCGAGCGTCTACCACATCAAATCCGCGATTCGAAAATTTCAATATTTGGTGCCGAAAGGCAAAATATTGCACGATTTCAAAACTGGAAGGACCTAAACAACGCAGGTCTCTGTTACCTTTACGGAAGGCTGTAGCAGTGCCTCGTGTTCTGAGCACGATTTGACGGTGATTTACACAACTTAAGCACTCGTAGAGCAGAGGGAGCCTAATGACGCTTCCGGAGAAGTTCGTGCGAACCGAATCAACGCATAATCAATGCTCTTCCTGGTCCGGTCTATAGACGCTCGAAGGTAGATCAAGATCAGGTTATTCGTGCCTCGTAATACACGTGAATTGTTTCTTTCATCCGGAACGAAGGACGCGTGAATGAGCGTCTCTCAAACGCGGCCAAATCGATTCTGCATGGCCCGACCGCAATGTTTCGAAATTTGCTCTTCGCCGTTCCAGGCGCTGCGCGCGTCCTCGAACTGTCGAACAAACCATGCCTGCTGCAAGCGATTTCGCTCCACGGAGGATAAAATCCATAGGCGCAACCATTGGTTTGTAAGCCCGTTGCGGTTGTATTCTTTATTGCTCCCTGTGTGACACCAAATGCGTCCAATTCTCAGCTCCGCCGCCCGCTAGGTGCATTGGCGGGCTTGTAGGTCTTCGAGGTGCGGAACGTATAATCTGTTCTACACCCCCCCTTCCACCCTTCCCCGCTTTTGTTTTCTGTTGTGTTTAGTCGTCGAAGTTCCGTTGCGCGCTACGCAGTCCTTCGTCGACCACAAACCGGCGTGTCTGGCGCGCCATTTTTTTTTTTTTTTAGTTGGATAGATAGGCTGGTGCGATGATGGATCATGACGCGGGGATTGGAGCTTCGAGGTTTTTAGCGCGTAATTACAGCACCTGCCTTCGCGGTGTTCCTCGGTGGTGCGTGCTCGCCGGAGGTCCAAGCACGCGGGCGGGCGCGCATAAATTGTTTAATCTATTATATCCGCGCTAATGTGTTGAGACCTTACACGCATGCAAGCCAGGCGAAGCTATAGGAATAAAGCTACTTCCTTTGCATGGTACCTTCCGGATTAACTCAGCATGGGAACGGCGTTCGACTTCGAAGTACCGCCATTTGAGAGTGCGCTGGGCACTTTGGGTTAACTCATTATGTATGCGCGCGCGTGTTTTGGAAGTTCTCCCGCGGACCTGGTGTGCGGCGAAATGTCTCGAAGGTCTTTCGTCGAAAGTGGCGTGAAGGTTCTTCGTATATCCACCCGCGCTGCCGGGTAATCTTTCTCCGCTTAAGCTCCCGTGCGAGCTTGCAGTCCGCCTGTCTTAGTGGTTTGTTCAACTCGGATGTTTAAATTTCGATACTGTTATATCGAAAATATCCCGAGACGCGAAGAAAGGAAAGAACGACGGTAGTCCTGTTGTCGTTGCCTGTGTTCCATATACCCGCGTATAGCTCAGCTTCGAGCGGGAATACTTTATAGCGGACTAGTGGTTAGTTCATGCATGCACCTGAACTAACAAGTTCGCGACGCACTCCTACGTAGTTCGCTTGGTTCCTTCTTGTGTCACCAGAGGAAGCCTCAGTCAACAATTGCGCTCTGTCCTAGCTTTCTTGACTGTTAATATTGAATGTTTAATTACGAGTACGTTACAAAAATTGTTTAGTTTTAAGCATATTTGTAACCGTGGACGTTCATGCAACGGAGTGCTCGCTTCAAAGAACTGGAGTTCGCGAACATCTCTAGCACTTCAGTATGCACTGTTTCACTTCTAGTGTTGTTCTTTCCCTGGTGTTCTTGTACTTTGTTTTGTCTCCTATAATTTATCTCCCTGATCCCTTAACCCAGTGCATGCTTACAAAGCGGGCAGTCGTTCTGCCTTTTCTTCTGTGTCTACCTTCCTTACATATTTTATGCGTTATCGTCGTCGTCATCAACAACCCTTCCTTAATGCCTACAATAGAAACAAAAACGCTCTCCCGGCGACCATCGTAATAAACATGTACCTGCCTTGCCCCAGCGGACTTCATGTATATATACACCAGAAAATTTCCCAATTTCGTCACACCCAATTTTCGGCCGTCCTTGACTGCGTTTACATTGTCCTAGGACATATTCTGTGACTGTATAGTGGTCCACCGGTTATATACTTACGGCACGAATGTACTGACATGGCCGGCCAAACTCAGTTTATTCCTTTTGGTCTCTACTTATAATATCGCAACCACCCCTGTTAGCTTTCCAATCCCCACGGCTGTCTCCCTTTCTCCTAAAGTTGCGCCTAACATTCTTCGTTCCTCCGCTCGTTGTGCAATGCTTAGCCTCTTCTGAAGCTCCTTTATTAACCGCCAAGTTTCTGTGCCATATGTTAGTATACCGGTCGAGCACAATGATTGTACACTCTTCGTGTTAAGAATAGTTGTAAGCGGCCGACCATGACTCGACAATGCCTAGCTGTCATACGCGATTGGAATAATTTTTACTTTTCTGTAATTTCCTTCTCCTGATCAGGGTCCCCTGTGAGTAGTTGACCTCGATAAACATACTCTTGCACAGATCGATTGCCCAGCATGAATTACTGTGCTCTTGCCACTCCGTTAAAGGTTACATTAGTCTTCAGCATATTAATCTTCTACCTTACTATTCTTACACTTCGTCGGTTAAAGTCCTTAATCATCTGCAAGTCATCTTAAACGTTGCTAAGCAAGGCAATGCTATTTGAAAATCACAAATTTCTGAGATTTACCCCATTGATTATCGTACTTAAGCCCTCTCAGCCTAATAGTTCGAATACTTTCTTTTTTCATTTATTTACCATAAAGGCCCATGTAAGTACTACATGGAGGGGGGAAAAGAGAAGAATTGACAAAGAAAAGTGTGAATTTTTTGTACGTCGAACGTTCAGAAAGCATCGTATTTGCTATCTTTATTAGAAAAAACTACGCCAACAGCAAGCTGAATTAGTCGCCTCCATTTACAGGCGGAATGCTTGCAAAAGTTTCCAACACGATTACAACAGTTTACAACCTTACAACAACAAAATTACGGCAAAGTTAGAACCATAATCCGGCGTTTTACCTAAAATGAAGGTACACTAATATGGAAGTATTAGATTTCTTAGTTTGTGAACGTTTACCAGCAGCTACCGATCATGATTAGGAAGGGCCGGCCATACGCACTGCGACTCAATTTTGTTAATCTGGACATTTCCCTATCAGGATCCGAATCCCCCACGGGACTCCTCAGCCTCAACAAACGTACTCCTTCACTGCTTGAACGGGCTGACTATGACTGTACCCAGCCGCCAAGTCTCGTTCGTGTGCCGGATTGGCCCTTGCTCTATTGACCCGCATAATTAGCTTCAGATCAATCAGTAGAGTGTTTCCGAGTAGAGTCCGTTGAGGTTGTGGTGATATTGCATGTCAAGCGAAACGGGAAGGTGCTCCCAGATAGAACGCATTGCTGGCGTACTCCTTGCTGACGAATTAAAACAATTATATGACAAGCTTAATTATCAACGTATAGAAATATCAACAAATTGAACAGAAAAATGGCATGTTTAAACAGTTTCAAAAGTTATTAATAAACGTAATGTAATAAACCGCAGCATTTACCAGTCAGAATGAAAATGCATGCATTATATCTAGCATATAAAAAAAAAACTATGTAGAGCTAGATAGGTTGAAAAAGAACTTTGGGAATTCTCTAATAAATGAGCGTAGTGTCATTAACTATAAAGGAATTGTAGATAGGAGTTAAATGAATGGAGGATCAAATTTTCTTTTAAGGAAGGCCACTGTGTTATACGCCATGACAGACGACGTCGTTTCTTTATGGAAGGGGCGACGGCATTGCAATGTTGCTGACTTACCACCATCACCTCCGCAAGTAAAATGCTATCTACTCCCCCGAACAAAAGCATATAGAGACCATAAATTCTGCGATAAAGCCGATTTTCCTCTTCGCCTATGAAGATATAGCGAGTTGAAATCGAGGACTGCAGTGCCAAACTTGTCATGGCGAACTTTCCGGTGCACCCATCGATTTCAGCTCATTCACTGTAACAAAATTTACGCCCTAAAGTGAATAACGGTGTAAATCTGTCCTTAACTCACACCCTTACACCAAAAAGGGATGTAACGGCGTGAGTATATGAAACCTTTAAATCTTTATTCACTTTTAAGGGTGCAAATTATTTAACAGTGCGCCTCTCAATTACGAAGAAATTCAGTTCTCTTTTTTTTTTGCCCACGGGTTGTACGTGGAAACGTGATAATTCTGAGAAAAGTCCATCGTTGGCTTTTATCAAACAACTCTGCTCCGAGGGAGCATCATCCTCGTGTGGGATGGCTGAGGACTACAATCCTTTTTGACAGGACTGAGGATATTCCAGGACAAGTAGTGACATAAGGCGGCACTGTTCTTCGAGAACTAGGTCCAGCCCCGGACTAGCCTTAGACGCTTATGTACAACACATTTCAGCCAGGATAGCACCACCGTTATCGCGCTGCGCGAAATGGAAGCGCTCATACCGCGTCCAAATGCAACAGGCCGACGTTTCTCTCCTTCTTTTCACTAAAATTTCCCTCCCTCTCTCCTACGTCAGTGGGCGCGACGCCGAAAAATACGTCGGAGATAAGCTGCATGTGGCTGCGGTTCTGCATTCCAACAGCAAGGCCATGAGAATTGCGGAGAAGTATATATACCCGAAGTCAGAGCTGCATGCTCACGCGCTAAGCGCAGTTTTTCATCTCGCGGCTTCGAGGAAGTTTGCTCTATCTGCATTAGCGATGAAAAGTGCTGACACACGCCGCGCCGTGGCACGGCGTATATGAGCGGCAGCGCCAACGACACACGTGTTGCGGGTGGCGCATAAAAGCGATGGCTGCTATTAATCGCGCGCCGGGTCCCCTTAATAAAGCGGTTCCGTAAGCCTCCCGCGGAACCGACGATTTCCAATTTCTTTTTTTTCCCAGACAGCATAAAGTCACTCGTTCCTTTTCCTGAAAAGAGCGCCGATGCCAAGCTGGCTGCTCGCGCAGTATACTATTTATATGCGTTTCATCCCTGAACTCTGGCCCGGTATGTATTTTCTTGTTTCTTCCTTTTGGCTCACCCGGCCAGTCTCACAGCAGCAACGTGCATCATAGGCGAATAAGTGGTGATTCCGGTCTATAGGGTGACGCCTTGTACATAAGGCGTCCGAAAGCACCCACTCCCAATATACTACCCGACCCTCGTCCTTAATGGATGTACAGCGCCATCTATATATAGGCTCCGCCTCGGTGTCTAGAAACTCGAAACTCTCTTTTAAGCGAGGAAGGCTGGCGCGCGCACCTCGAGTTTTGATTAAAGCGTTGAAAGGCGAACGAAAGCGATGGCGTTCACACCCACTAAGCGCGCGCGTCTGGATGAACTTGCGCACCACGTGTCCGGGTTGCACTCGACGAGCCTTCCTCTTTGGCTCAAATGAAACCGTCGTCGCGCCCCAACCACCCCTCCCCATTTCTTTTTTCTTCATCCCACATCGCTTCTACCTTGATCTTTCTTTTTTTTCTTTTCACACGGGCCGAATGAACAGGTCGATAACCACGACCTAAGCGAAAGAGAAAGTCTCGGCAACTCTACGCGAAATGATGGGAAATTAAATTGAGCGATTTCTCTCTCCACGTCGCCTCCTCCCGCATCGGTTACCCACCGTGTCAAGCAAGCTCCCCTGTACGCGTGGTGTATAGTAGATAGACTCCGAGGTGCGACCTGCCGAGTGTGTAATGTAATGGGCGCAGCGATCGGCATTCTCTCGCTATGGACTGCGTGCGTGGTTGTATTCGTTCTTCCCTCAGCGCCGCGAAAGATTAAAAAAACAAAAGTGATGGAAAGCTGGATAAACTTTTCTTTTCTCTGTTTTCTTGCTTTCTTTTCGTTAGCATCACGCAGAGGAACCCGGTTCGGAGGGAGGAGGGTCTCCGCATCGTCGTCGGTATACGCTCACGTGCGCGCCGCGGGTAGCGTCGTCGATTTATTAGCGCGAAAACACGAGCTCACTTGTGCAGGGCACTTTGTTTTTACTTGTTCATTCATGGTGTAACGCAGCGCAGAGAGAGATATTGCTGGCGTCACGTCGACGCCGCTTTTTTCAGCACTCCGCGAATGAGAGTAATCATTGGGAGGCGAGTTAGCATAAGTGCAAGGATCCTCCCTGCGCAGAATCGCTGGCTGCGCAATGAGCAAGACGATGGACAGAGAGCGTAGAAAGAAAGAAAGAAAGATAATGACGGACAGAAGACAGTACTAAGTAAAGACACTACGATACCTTCCGCCCTAGTTATCGCAGCCAGTTCACCACCGCTTGTCGACCGTTTAACTGATATATATATATATATATATATATATATATATATATATATATATATATATATATATATATATATATATATGAGGATGAAGAAGTTAACCACTTTTAGAAGCTGTCGCGTCCCTCGTATGCGAGGTGTTGCTCTGCAAAGCCATATAGACTTCATGTTTTGTTATCACTGACACTACGAAAACTGGTCGTGTGCTACAAAACAGTTTGTAAGAACTGTTTGTCGTTGGTCGTCCGATTTTCTTCTGTTCATAATTAAAGAATGCGTAAGATAGATGCGATACGCGTTTAAAATAGCTAATTGCTCGAAACCTCCAGATTTATTAATTTTTTCTCAGCACAAGCTGGAGAAAACGAAGGCCGTACCTTTCGCTTGAAGAATCGTTCGACGCTGGGTTAGTTTGTTAAACATGGCTTTTAACGGTAAATCAGCGCAAAAAAAAAAAAAACGAGGACAGAAAGCCCTGTGACTTTATTCAGGCATGTATACATATACAATGTACCTTACCAACAAGGATAGACAAACGAAAACAAGCAAAACGTGTTTCCTGACAAGGCCTGCACCCCTGGTCCTGAAACGAGGCAGCATTGGGGTCGACGAACACGAACAGGAGCAATTCAGAACACTAAAAGTTGTAATATTTACACAAATATACAAAAAAGTACGTGAATTACACAAATGAAATTTCTACCGTCCTCGAGCAAGGGGGGAACAACGGGTGTATAACCAATATGTGGCAAATACAACAAGGATAAGAAAAACACTGTATGTGTTCGGAGTGCGTTAATTCTTTCGGCCCGTCTTCGTTTCCTGCGCTGTTTCCTTCGTACCAGGTTGTCACTGAAACGTCAGAGAATTCAAAGCATCTTCTGTTATTCGCTGCAGAAAAAAAGAAGAAAGGAAGGAAGAAAGGAAGGAAGGAAGGAAGGTAGGAAAAAAGAAAACTCAAGAGCACAAAAACAAAAAAAGCCAGAACTTAGCTTCACTAACTCTATAAGTATAGCATATTTAGATTTGGATGTTTCGACAGCTGAGCGGCGGCCTTACACACTGTCATTTATCAAAGTGACGATTTTATCTCCTGTGTCCTTTACAAACTTGCGATTCATGCGTAATGTGACGAGCTGGCGTACGCTCACCGCACCTCCGAAGCGGGTGAAAACAGCTTATGATGCTTTACAGCAATGCGTGATGGAACCTCGGTTTTCCGGCAAAGCAGCTCAATTTTCTAACCCTGAAGCCGCGATCGTACGCATGCTTATTTCCTGTCAAATTTGTTCTCGGAAACGTCCGGCGCGTGCGCCACGTGTCAGTTCCTCGCATTTTTGCCTCGTGACAACTGGCGTTTTGAGATACAGCGTTAGACTGCAATCCTTCGGGACCGGCGGTGCAGTCCGTCTGTGTGAGGTCCGTCTATAATGCCGCGACAGTGACAGCCATTAAGTTGGCCCGGACCTTCCTCTTGCCATGGTAGATAGCGGCGTTTTGTTTAGTCGCACCGAGGCCTGTTCGGGTGCAGCAGAATCGAACGGTTCTTGTTTGCAATCTACTGCACTGAAGACAGCACATAGTGCTATATATCGCGCCTCTTCAAGAAATAGGCCGTGTACAACAGGCCGGCAAATGCGGTAGTACAAGTAAAGGAAGAGGAGAAGAAGGAGCAGGAAGAGTGAACGCGCACGAAACTAAATTGCAGCGTCAGTATTATCAGATGCTTAAGCCATAGTAAATGAAACAAAAGATGGTTCCTATATGCTCGACGTTGGGAGCTTTCGTAAGGGGTTCTCAGCGGGACGCCGGGACCTTAGCACTTGGAGATTTTCGAACGAAGGAAAGGTTGAGGGGGGTGGGGTCGCAGAAGCGGGGCAGGGGGGAGCGTTGTAAGAGCGATAGCACTAGAGGCTTTTCTGTCCGGTGGGAGGACCCCTTGCCGGGACGAGTACAGCAATTAATGAGGCCTTTCAAACTATAGAAAGAATGTACTAAACGAGGAACAGCTCCGGCGCTCCGATATGACCGCCGCTCCGCATTCGGCTGAATATTGCCTTGTCTATTTTGCTGCGTTCCTGTCGACACATTTACAGGAGTGCTCTTCTTTCGGTTGTGTGATCTATTTCTAGAAGAAGAAGCATTGATGTGGGCCTGAAGGAACCTTTCAATAACTCACTTGCCCTTATGTGTGTTATACACGCGTGCGAGGCTCATGCAAAATATTCAGACACTCGTTCTTGCGTGCGTTAGTTTTGTGTGCCTGCTGTGCGTTCGTTCGAAAGGCGAGGTATCAACCACCTTACGGCTGATGCACATACACACACGTACACAAAAACACACACATTCTTTCGTTGTGAGCAGAATTCCCACGCAGCATGCTCCCCTCTCGACACACATCGGAATATTGGCAGCCCGCACTGTCGTCGTTTTTGATGCTATCTCACTCTTCGAAGACGCGAACGCTGGCCTGTCGCTCGATCACATCGAAAGCATCGGGAGATCAGGAGGGGGAGTGCGAGGCGCCACGTGAGGCCGGGAGGGCCGGATGAGGTGGCCGTCGACGAGCCACGTGAATGGGCTGTCACGCGCGCGGGCACACGCTTGTTCCGTCGGCATGCGCTGCGCGTTCCTATTATCCGTCGGACTGGGCGTTGCCGGTGCTCGTAATGGCTGCCACGGACCGGCCCTAATGCTGATGGATCGTCGCCCGCTTTGACGTCGGCCCAGGAAGGCGCACTCAGACGTCTCGGCGGCGTCCCGGCGGCCACGTTGCCCGCGCTTGTAGGCCTAAGTGTATAGCGCCTGGGCTGAAGGACGCGTTGAGAGCAGAGTTTTATTCTGGCCTCACCTGGCTTTCAGTGGAAACCACGGAATTCATCGGAATTTGCTCACTGTACTGTTCGCAAACATGCCTCAACTGGAATGTCTTTTTTGTTGCCTAGACGGATGGACGGACGGACGGACGGACAGACAGACAGACAGACAGACAGACAGACAGACAGACAGACAGACAGACAGACAGACAGACAGACGACGGACGGACGGACGGACGGACGGACGGACGGACGGACGGACGGACGGACGGACGGACGGACGGACGGACGGACGGACGGACGGACGGACGGACAGACAGACAGACAGACAGACAGACAGACAGACAGACAGACAGACAGACAGACAGACAGACAGACAGACAGACAGACAGACAGACAGACAGACAGACAGACAGACAGACAGACAGACAGACAGACAGACAGACAGACGCACAGACAGACAGACAGACAGACAGACAGACAGATAGATGGACAAAGATACATTTATTTATTTACACGGGTGAAACCCATATAACACGTAAGTTGTTTGAAAGGGCAAGATTTCCATACACCCAAATTGTAGCACGAAGCTACAAAAAAAAAAAAAGAAAACAAGACATACTGGTTTTTCAAAAGGAAAGCCTCGTAGTTGAATAAAAATTGGTCCTGGTCCGGGACCCGGGATCACCGCCTTTCCGGGGTGGTCGCTCTACCATCTGAGCTAACCAGGAGGCTGGCTGATCGCAGAGCGAGGGAGATTTAATTGACAACTCGAGGCAGTGGGGCACTGAATATGGCAAGTCAGTTCTGCGGAAGCCCGCAAGATAGGAGAGTACATGAAATGGAAAAATTGGCACCCACCCCCCGAATCGTAGCACGAAGCTACAAAGGAACCCCGTGCAGGTTTCTCGGACAGAAAGCCTGGCAGCTGGAGAAAAATTCGTCCTGGTCCCGGACCAGGACTTTCCCCACCTTGCGAGATTCCGCAGAACTGACTTGCCACGTAAGTTTCCTAGCCTGCGCTAAAGTGAATGGGTCTGCAACTATATTGAGGAGGGCGGTTGTGCGCGCTTTGACCCCGTATATAGCTTTCCCTTCACACAAACAGTTTGGACCTCGACATCTGGTGGCCGTGCTCTGGTAGACATTTCAGAGTGAATATGGTTTGGCACCCATCTATTCCCTTCCATCCCGAAACATTTGGTTAAGAACCTTACGCCAGTCGTCGATGTACTGTGTCTTGGGCGGTGGTCATTGCGCGTGGGCTAGGTTTCGAAGAGAACAGGCTGACATAAAGTTGCAAAATTGCCGAGAACCCTAAGCCGCTCGTTAGAAGTGTGAGCATACGCGTTGCTATCGGTGACGTTTGGTAGATCTGGGCGTTCTTTTATGACAACTGTTGCTTGTACTCTAACCATAGGTGAAACGCTAGTGCACATGTAACGCGGTTTTAAAGGGACATTAAAGGATTTAAAGAAGTCATGAGCTGTATCAGACAGAATACCTTGTACAGTATATGTAAAAATAAGCCGCTATTAACGTTGGAAGTGACTTAACGAAGCGAAGCAAGAACAAAAGACGTGTGACGACTCCTAGAATTAAGTTCGCGCATCAGTTTATCGTGACGTCATGGATTTTGACGCGCCTGCTTGGCCCTAAACTATTCTTTATCGGTGAGGTTAGACCGAACTGTGTTTTAAATCAGCCAAACTTCGGACGCTTCAACAACTTTCACTAAGCCACAGAGGCTGAAATGGAAAAAAAAAAAGTACTTTGGAGTCGGTGACGTCGCATTCACGTGCCGCTGCTGGCGTTTCGGCGCGAAACCTTAAAAATTATACTTTTCACTTTCATTCTTTTTCCTCTTATAATGAACCGTTCACCGCGAAAGTAAGTGATACAAAATGTCTGAAAGAATATTAGTATAAATGGATTTCTTGTGTATCTTTATTGTCATTTTAATATTGCACCGTGCGGAGAAACACGGACAAGGCAACCCGCCGTGGTTGCTCAGTGGCTATGGTGTTGGGCTGCTGAACACGAGGTCGCGGGATCGAATGCCGGCCACGGCGGCCGCATTTCGATGGGGGCGAAAACACACGTCTACTTTGATTTAAGTGCACGTTAAAGAACCCCAGGTAGCCGAAATTTCCGGAGTCCTCCACTACGGCGTGCCTCATAATCAGAAAGTGGTTTTGGCACGTAAAACCCAATAATGTAATTTAAATCTTAACGGGCAAGACAAGCTACACGCAATGTTCTACAAGAGCAGACCGGCGAGAGAGCAAGAAGAAAACTATAGGTCGCTCCCAGAGACGACAGTTCGAATTCACAGACGTCTTACGCTATACATTTTTTTTTTCGCAAGAAAATAAATTTGAGCCAATCTCGAGGATGAGCATATTATTATTGAAGGAAGCCGGTCAGTGGGAAGGAGCACTTACGAAATAACATCTTCGTGAATCGCGACGTCAGATGGCCTTCTTCGTCTTACTTCCCGCCGGTCTTGTTGCGATACGTAGGGATGTAGGAATTGCACTAGAAATTCTATGTAAGCTCGAGGTGAGTACGCGCCGTCGTCGCTGCGGCTATTGTCGCCGTCGCCATCGCTGTGCTGTCTCAGTATCGACGGTGTAAGCGCAGCTCACGCATGGATGCTTAGGTCTCCAGAGGCGTGAGAGACGCGCAGGGGCTTCTGACTTTGCACACTGAATGAACGACACACTTGGAGGCGCATACTTCTTGCAAAAAAATTCAATTGTGAGAGGTTAATTTTTTTTCTCGACCATCTGGAGTTCTTTAACGTGCACCCAGCTCATTTCGCCCTCGTCGAAATGCGGCCGCTCTGGTTGGGTTTCAATGCTGCGGACTCGTGCTAAGCAGCACAACGTCAAAGCCACTAAGCAACCACGGCGGGCGTATATTTCTTGCAGTGGGAATATTTAGGTGTCGCTTGTTGTTTCACTGCGAAATCCTGCAGAGAAAGGAGACCGACACATCTGTGCAAGGGTTCTGTACCAATGGGATAGCTTATAAGCCAATTAGTTACGCGAGTGTTGTCCTGGGTGCAAGCTGTTCAAATAAAAATAAATAAATTATGGGGTTTTACATGCCAAAACCACTTTCTGATTATGAGGCACGCCGTAGTGGAGGTCTCCGGAAATTTCGGCCACCTGGGGCTCTTTAACGGGCACCTAAATGTAAGCACACGGGTGTTTTCGCATTTCGCCCCCATCGAAATGCCGCCGTGGCCTGGTTTCGATCCCGCGACCTCGTACTCAGCAACCCAACACCATAACCACTGAGCAACCACGGCGGGTCAGTCTGTTCAGAAAGACAGGAGCAGCAGTCACGATCAGTAAAGTCGGGAAGTTTCCTCAGTTAAAAAAAAAAGAAGAAAATGATTTGGAAGCGCGGGCAGGCGCTTCACGAGACGCTGGCCACATGTAGCATGTCCTGGCCACAGGTGCATTGAAAACGACTACGTCAGCGTTTCTCCCGTCTCGTCACGCGGCGAGGCTGAAGCCTACTTGAAGTGCATTCCGACATGCTTATTTTGCACAGAATCCACACGCCTCATAGCATTAACCAATAGCGGAAGCGTGTACCGTTGTGCTAGTTGCTTCATCTGACGTCGTTGTTCTGTCGTCGACGTTTTGTGCGCTGTTCTCTCGAAAACCGTTTGCAAATACAGATAGCCAATAACTGCCCACTAGCAGACCTTAGCAGGGAAGTCATGGCTTGCGCTGGACAATCTTCCTTGGATGGTTTATGCTCACGCTTCATGCGCAAGCGTTGGAAAGGAGAGGGGTAGCGGCGCTTCCCGCATGGGGCATGTCGTTTGGCCCATAATTAAAACATATGCTTCCAAACACCACTGTAAGAAGCTGGGAATTCTCATGTCGTGGGGGCGCGTCGTGCACGTGGAGGAGTGGCACAATGCTTTTATCGCATGCACATACTACAAAAGCGAACAGATTTCTTTGTCGCATTCGTCCGTTTTCGTAGCGGGCGGCTTTCTTCAAGTGCGCCCTTATATGCAAATGGCACGTGCTCTCTGCGGGGGCGCGTCTATCCTTAAACGCCCAACCAGCTTCTGAGGCGCACCTACAGGGACGCGAAGGTCTTCGTGGCGTGTGAATATTTATATACTGTGGTGGTGGTGCTCCGTCGGACATTGCTCCACCGCCTGGGCTGACCTTTACGGGGCGCGTTCCTCGCCGAAATCAGCTGTGCATGTATATAGTGTCCGTGACGCGCCCTTTCGTCTCGCCGGTTTGCCACTGTGCGCCTCTCAGACCGTCTCCCGTAGTGCGTCGAATCGAAATCGAAATCGAAAGGGTCGTAGGAAGCATCTGGCCGCCGGTGGAGTGAACAAGCGGAGCAGTGCGGGTGCGGAGCCGTTGTCAGGTCATCGTTGTCACGCTTTCGTCATTTCGTTGCCGTCACGCCGCCGTCATCGCGCCATCGTCGTCTCCATCTTCGTCGTTGTATCGTTCGTCGCGCCGCCGCCGCCGCCGCCGCCGTTGTCGTCCTGAACCAAGCTTTCCCGGCGTCATGCCGTACACCAAAACATGTCGATGACACAATTTGTAAAAGTTCTCTACCGTGGGCTCAGCTAGCTAACCGCTCACTTGGTTAAAAAAGGCTAGCTGTGATCGACAGCGGCCCGCGTATGTGCCACTGCGGACCAGAAATACGCGACGCAAAGTATATAAGGCACAGGCGTACAGGTACTCGCCCCAAGCGGCTCCCACGCAAAAAGGCCCCCTCGCGAACTTGGGGGAGCAAACAGACACACAACCTTTCTCTTTAAAACGCAATTTTACTCTCTCAACGACACAGGCTGCTGTACACCGCCAGGGTCGTAAGACAAGGGGGCTCGAGGCGGAGGGAGATGCCTGCGGCCAGCGAAGGGGCTCGAACCGGGGGTGGCGGCGAAGCTCCAGCCCGCCGCTTGCGGGACTGTCTCCTCAATGTCTTCGAGGCACCTCATTTTCTAAAGAAAACGGGACCTAGTAGTGACGGTGCCGTGTTTGTTGCTTACAAACTTGTGCCATCATCGTCAAGCACCGTTATTGACGTCAGCAGTATATGTATGCTCCGGAAGTATTGCTATAATGTGCCCGTTTGATTTCTGCATTCCGAAGAAGCTGTTTACTTGCTTTGAGAACCATACTCGATGTTTTATGTGACGATTGTTTTTTATCCAGTATACTGTGCGATCGTTTGAAGCTGGTAAAGCTGGTAGTAGTAATCGCGCATGTTCTGTCCTCTTTCCTGTCGCGCTGCTTCTGTCTACTCGTTTTTTGAAAGAATGAACGGGTCAACTCGGCAGTGTTGCGTTGTATTATATCCTGGTCGGTTATAGTCGTATCTCAGTGTTACGTGCACTAGAGTCCCTTCCATAACGAGTGGCGGAGACCCCTGAGGACCTCCGCCCTGCTTGTCGCTCACGTTCACCTGAGTGATGGCCGTCGCCGCGCGGGGCGCGGTAGGAGATGTAGACGCACTTCCGGTGCACAGCATCTGCGTGGGCGAGCTACGTATACGGTTCATCAGCACGTGGCGGGAGGTCACGTGGTTACACGCGAGCGCGCAGCGTTTGCCGTAAACGCAGCCCACGCCTTCGAGAAGACCAAACAGTGCGCTGTAGACAGCACGGCGCCTTGACCCTCCTTTCTTTGATCTCTCTTATTCTTTTCATCTGCCTCATCACCTTCTATATGGAGCGCCTTTCCATTTGTTTTGTGCCTCCTTCGCAGGACGCTGGGCTTCGCCCTCTTTGTTTGGCGCTAACACCCATCTTTGTTGTATGAGGTTGATGACGGAGGCCGCGCTGATGAGACGGACGATTTCTTTTTTTTTTCTCCCTTGTTTCCTTCAGTTTTTACTTTGTTTGCCAGAGCGTCTGCTATCCAGGTTTCTATACGTGTCGTTTCAGTAGGCGTCAGGGCTCTTGGGAAAAGAACATCCCCGGACCGTGGCCTTGCGCGTCTCTGGCGCAGAAACCAACGATAACGTTACTGCTGCACGTCAAGTTGGCAGATCTCGGCGAGCTTTCTTTATAGACTTGCTGCGCATCATTCGAGTGTGTGCGCAGCTGCTGCCCTTTCCCTCCTCTTCTCTCTCTCTTTTCATCCCCGTATCCCCTTGCACCAGCGTAGGGTAGCAAATAGGACATGCCGTCTGGTTAACTTCACTGCCTTTCAATTGTTGTATATCTCACTCTTTCTCCCCACGTCACTGTCTCCACTGAACGGATACGCAATCAAGCTTGCCAAACGAGGTAATGCTTACGTAATCACTCTGGGACTCACCACGGTAGCATCCCTGGATATAGTTTTCTGAGGAGTTGCAGTAAGGGTGTGTGGTGGTAAAATTGTGAGGAATGGTGCTAAAGCAGGTTAACGGGGGATGTCTTCTGCGTTTGAATTTTATATTGCAGTACATAACTGAAAGCAAGCAGACATTACTAAACGAAGGAGGTAAGCACTAATAAGGGACTCTTAGGATTTGCGCCCCCGAAGTTAGGGTACACAAGTCGCCGAGCGTACAAAATAGCGCAAAAAAAAGTAAAAACAGAAACGCAAGAATAGTACAAAAGAGCCCAAGCAGTGCACGGGGCTTTCGTTAAGAAAATACGTTCGGATGCGCTATTTCTCAAGCTCGCTAAGTTGATAAGTTAGTTGTTGATAATAACAGAGGCGACTTAATACCTGTACAACGTTACTGCTAAACGGTTATCGTTACCGATACCACCTGCCAACTATACTGCTCGTGTGCAGGAATGCACCGTGCATCCGCACCTTTCCACTTGGGAAGAAAGTGGTACCGGTGAGGGTATTCCTATGCTAAGATATCTTAATATGTGAGCTACCGGGGTCGGACGGTGCTTGCTCGAACACACCGCTTTACTGTATTAACCACAGTCAAAACTAGGTTTAACTAATACTTATTTCATGAAATTTCCAATTTAACAAAGCACTTTTTATTTCCCCAAAACACGTTGATGGAGGGCTTCGAAGACTTCAAAACAACGGAGGGAATTCAACGTCGCGCCCGATTTAAGGAAGCTTTCGCGTGAAATGTTGGTTTTAACAATGCAGTCCACCGAAAGCTCTCATGTTCAAAACACCTCGAAATGTATTGCTATGTACAGCAAGCGTATTACCATTCCTTGTTACAGGGGAACCGTTTTCCTTTGACGAAACTGGCCGTTGCACAGTCTCAGTTTTGCAAGCCCAGACCAGATGGCGCTAGCCAGCAGCTGGTATGTGTCAGTTGGCTTGAAACGTGTGCTGTGTTTTCAGTGTAACCTTATTTCACAGTTGCTCACTCCCGAGAAGGTCCACGCTCGCAAAAGCTGCATTCATTTGCGCTCTTGAACAAACATGCAATTCGCGCAAGCGCACTTACATGCCTCCGATTTAACGAAGTCCTCGAGTTAACGAAATAGTAATTCTCGGGTCCAATCTAAGTCGTTTTACCGAGCTTCAACTGTACTCCGCGTGTGCGTCTCCTTTTATCGCGTACTCCAATTTTACAGCTATTGCAGCCACTACTTGTGGACGTGGGTTTGCGTGTGCATACCCTCTCTCTTCTTCAACGCACACTGCCGCTCGCCCCGTCTCGCGCCTCTTTTGCAACGACTGGACTGGCGACGAGAGGCCACGTGCGTCCTCGGGTTCAGGGCACGTCTGACACGTGTCGCCTCCCCGGTAGACGCACGCTACATAGCTCGCCACACTCGGCTCCTCGCAGAGACGCGAATGAATCCCCCAGCGCGCCAGGAAAGCTTGTTTTGCCCGCCGCCGACGCCGCGTCGTGGGTGCGGCAGTGGCGGGCGTGTGTGACCCTCCCTGTAATACGGCTGACTCATCGCCCCGCCGCCGTCTAAGAAGCGCCCCTGAGCGTCATCACCGTCTCCTCGCACACCGCGGTTCGCGGAGCGGTATACGCGCTTGTTATTTATTGCGGTATATCATTCGCGGCCTCTCACTCATCGCTCCGCTTGTAAGCCTGGCTCTGGCTCTGGCTCTGGCTCTTCTGTTTCATTATTCGTTTTTATTTCGTTCTCTGCCAGACGTGGTCGCGAGACGTAGGACTACAGTTCGTGCATGCAGGCAGGGACCGCACTGCGTATAAGCGGAACCGGGCCGGTTAGCGCCGTATAGCCATCGTGACCGCTGACGTTGCCCCGTTCCCACACGGGTGTTGACGTGGGTCACGGATAGCGGTGACGTCGATTCCTGTCTGGACCTCAGTTTTTCAGTGTTACGTCTCTGCACTCAGTTCTTTCTTCCTCCCCCGCCCCTCCTCCTCTTCTGCGAAATCTCATCGGTCGCTGATTCAGTGTCAGCGGTCCAGTGCGCGGTCGGGGATTTACGTAAGCCCCGAACGTGCGTGCTGGCGCTGCTCACTCGACAGAGATGCTAGCCGCGGAGGTTTGAGTCATCCGACCCGTTAACTTTTCACTTTCGTGATTCGGTTCAAAGAAACAGACAGATACTTAAAAGAACACACACACAGGGTTCTGAAGAATGCGCACTTATTATTACTGGGAAGACAACGCCACGGAATCTCTTATTCTTATTAGACTTCTGCGCGCTCAAAGACAGGACGTCGAAAGAACAAGGGACACACAACATGCGCATGTTGTGTGCAGCTTCTTCGTCCGACGTCCAGTCTTTGTGCGCGCTAAAGTCTAATAAGAAACACGTATATAACCAACTCGCCAAACTGTAGCGCTTTTGAATCTCTATTGTACGCAGTATAATTAGTGCGGTCATAAATGTCCCACTCGGCGCGTTTCGTTGTCTAGTTAGTTCTGACATGCGACAGTCTCCGCGGAATTATTGCTTCGTATATTACAGCTACAGCGTGTGGACGCTAGGGTGCCCCAGATGGCGAATTATTTGCGCCCGCTCTGCTTGCGATGTGCGACGTGCTGTTGTACTTGGTCTTGAGCGCAAGCAAAGGCGCTGTGATCGCTGCAGGTCGCAAAAACGTGCCACTTCGTTTCTTCGGAGACACATGTACATAGTTCGTATCTGCGATACTGTAATAGTCGCGTCAAATTTGGCGACGTTAAATTACTATGGTCATTATTACATTGAATGAAATGTAGCTACATACCGAGTACCTATAGGTAAAATAGGTACACGCGCGTTTCGAGCCTGGTTCTCGGACACTATATACGGGAGTTCCAGATGCTTGGAAGGCTACCCATCTATTGGGAAGTTAGCGGCATGGGACCACCAAATTCCTCTTAAAGGTGCTTGTTCCAGCAACACCGCGATATACGTTTCCAACATTCTCTCTCTCGTCAATTAAAAAAAATATGTACTTTTCATTAAGCATTGCTTTTAATTGTGGTCTATGGAAGTTTGGTACGTTGTTTCCGCACTCATTTTCTTGTTATAATCCGTTTCTTTAGTCATCATCATCAAGACGACCACGATCATCCTCTTCATCAGCATCAGCCCATATATGTCCATTGCAACTTGTCTTCGTGCTGCAGAGGGCATAATACAGCGGTTTCTTAATTTTATCTTTATCTTTAATATTTATTTTATAATTTAGTTTGTGCTGGTATTACTCCCCACTTACGTATGCCTGCAAAAGCGACGTTTTCTTTGTCTCTTCTTCCACCCCGGCAGGTGTAGAGGCGGCCAGTCCCCCTGCTATAGCTGCTCAGAAGTTCAACTCGCTCAGTTTAACGTGATTCCGGCTGCCGCGCGCTTTTTGGCCTGTCTCCCAAAGGTGGGACATGGGAGGGTTAAGAACAATAATCATAATTATCATCATCATCACCATCATCATTACAGATATAAGCATAGGGTGCCTCGCATTACCCGCTACGCGCCCAATCCCCGCAGTGGGTAAGGGCACGGGTACAAAGCAATGAAGCAACTGCCAGAGCCCGAGCCTTGACATAGTTGAGAATCATCATAATCATGATGTTGATGATGATCATCATAATAAACATGTGTATACGTTTCCTAGTAATGCCCGCTCCTTGATCAATTCCCGTACAGTGGGAAAGAGCCATTAGTCGGATGCCAAGCGATCGAGGAAGCGTCAAAACACGCGCTCTACGGTCACGCCGCGCGCGTCGACGCATCCCAGCTGCCATCGGTCGTGCCGGACGGTTGCACGCATCCACAGCTAGGCCGTTGCGCTTCCAAACACCAGGGCGCAGGGACTCGCGGTGCACCCAGGCAGGAAGGACACTCGACCGTGGGCCAACTACCACCGCAGGTCCGCAGGAGCATCGACAGCTGCGGTGAAAGGCGGGGATCCCCGGTAGTTGCCCCACACGAACCTCGAGGAGGAAGTCCCTCTCGAGCAACAGCTCAAGCAAGACATGAAGCCCGCCCCCGGCGCAGCAGGAAAGGGTCGCGGAACGGCACCCGCAGCCGCGAAGCCGACCGCTTCGCGGAGGGGATCCGTCACTGGCAAGTACGCGCTCTTCGAGATAGCTTGGACGTTCGCACTACTAACGGCATCTTACCTCCGTATTCAGAAATGCAACCTAATTTGAAGGTCATGCTTGACTTGATACAAATGACGCCTGGTGCGCCGAAGAGGCTCATTGTGTTTCTTTCGGTGCGTTGAAGACAGGCGTCGTTTAAATCAAGTCAAGCATGGGCTTCAAATTAAGGTGCATTTCTGAATACGGGGGCTAGGCCATTCATTTTCCGAGCATTCGAGTCGCACTGCAAACTCCCGCAAGACGGCGTTGGAGCTGCGTTTTGAGGATAAGCAATAGCTTGAATGGCGATAATTGTGGTGTCGTTCGGTAATTAGTTTCGGTTGCGTATACTCGACTCGGACGTGTACCCGCGGCGTTGGGTGACATATATAGTGGCTTTGGCGTTGCGCTGTTTGGCCCGAGGTCGCGCGATTAAATCCAGGCTGCATTGCGATGGCGGCGAAGTGCAAGAACGCCCGTGTACCTGCCAGTGCCCCACTGCGGCGTTCCCCGTAATCATATCGTTTTTTTGGCACGTAAAACCCTATAATTTATTATTTATAATCGACTCGGACGCCTCTCGCGGCTATACAACGAAATTATTAATGATTTGGTCCCGCTTTTATTGTGAGCTGCGCGGTTTGCAACCTTTAGAACGAAGTGACCTGTATAACGAATTACTTCGGAGGACCCATGCACTAGGTAATAATGGCGTTCAATTGTACTGTGAAATGCGTCCACGACGTCACTCCGTCACTGCTTTATATAAGGGCATGCTCGCGTCCAATAACGGGGGGGGGGGGGGTTAGTCTCAGTGCGTTCTTCGTGCTTGCTGCCTACGTCTAGGTTTTCAATCACCGTCTTCGGCCGCGCTCCCTTGTCCTCCGATGGCGTCGCCACCGTCTATGTCGACGACTCGACAATGACCAAGATATTTCAGCTTCAATTTTACTGCGATAGCAATTATATGGACACTTTAGGCGACTTTCCGTCGCCGTCGCTGTGATGTTCTGCATAAACATCAAGGGCTATAACATGGCGGCCTCGCGCCGTATGGTGTAGGTGCGAGCGAAATCTTGCGACGGTGAGTCGAGAAGGATGTCCGATTGATGGTGGCGGTGTCTTCTCGCGCTCGCAAGGGAGAAAGGGGGGAAGGGTGCGCGTCGTTTTCTCCCGCGAGCAAGGGGCGGGGGGTTAGGAGTGGGTAGGTGTGGGCGTGCTAGGAGGGGTAGGGGAGGGGCCAGGTTAGCGTGTATCTTCTCTTTAACTCTAGCTGCGGCTGCTAAGCGCGGCCTTGCGCGTCTTGAAAGCAATCTGCGCGGGGTTCGAAGGCTAGCTGGGCGGGTATAGCTGATGGCTTGGTGAATGCTGTGTTCTGGCGCACTTCGTTCGCATTGAAGCGAGAGGCAGCACACAGGGCAATTCGCTCGCCCCTGCTTCCTCTCTTCATCACAGCAGGGTTTTGACAGCACGTGTCTGCGGTCATCGAGTGAGACGCGTTCGTGTTTGACTGTGCGCACGTGCCAAAGCGCTTGTTATTTAGTTAGTATAAGCAATTGTTTACCACAGTATGCGCAGCTCATAAATGAACTAACCTTATTTCGTACAACTGCGTAATAATTTGCTATCGCAATCAGTGCTTCGACTGTGGGGCGAAACTGACTTTTTTCGGCAAGCTGAGGGGCTGGCGATTGCGTTATATATAACGACACATTTGTTAGCTTGAGGAAGGGTGAAAATAGGTTGCTGGAAGGGGCTAAGTTGACAGGGTTCGTAATTCTGATAAAGAACCGGACGATACTTTTCTTTCGGTCACTCCTGTCCTCTCCGTGTCTGCCTCGCTCTCTTAATTTATTGCAGTGGTAGGTAGTGCGTGAAATTTGCTGCTATTCGGCACGCCTTCTTTGCGAACCTTCTTTGATTCTTTGTGACGCCACTGTACTGCGTGACAGCCTAACATAACATTTTTTTAGAGCAGTGTAGCCTTTTACTCCGGACAACAATTTTACTCTGTCGGGTAATTTTGAGTGCATAAATTATATACTCAACGCTTACGAGTTGCTGTTTTGTTAAATATAGAACACGTTTGGGCAGTGATCCACCTTGAGTGATCAGCAGTGGTGGAACGAACCATAAGTCGTTTGAGTCTCAACGCGCAAAGAACATATGCCGGGCAATTCAGGACGGCTCGGAAGGTCGGCGCTTGCATAAGAACTAATGCCCGAGCATGGACGAAGCCTCATCCCAATGCGAACGTTTAGACGAGAGGTCTCGCTCAAGGGCTGATTGCGCCTGAATGAAGCTTGTGCGTGTGTGAACGCCGAAAGAATGTGGTTGACAAATTATAGACCAATTTCTATTCTCCCCGTATTTTCAAAAGGTTTAGAAAAAAATATTTTTCAACCAATTTCTGATTTCCTCTAAAGCAAAGAGTTTTTAACCGATTGTCAGTTTGCCTTTCGTAAAAATAGGTCTACTCAACTTGCCCTGCTTCAGCAAAAACAATTAATTTTGGATAATTTTGATAAAGGCTTTCTTACTCTAGGCATTTTTATAGACTTTAGCAATGCCTTTGACTGTATTAACCACAAGCTTCTGTTACATAAAATGAATCGCTATGGTATTCGTGGCATCGCTTTAGGCCTGATTAGGTCATATTTGTGTCATAGATGCCAATTTGGGCAAATTAATAACATTTCATCCCAAGTTCAACCAGTTTATATTGGCGTTCCGCAGGGTAGTATTTTAGGCCCTCTTCTCTTTAATATCTTTATTAATGATATTGTAAATGTAGATTTCCCCACCAAGTTTATTTTATATGCTGATGATGCAACCGCGTTGTTTTCCTCAAGTAATGCTGTAACACAGCTTACAGTTGCGAATTGTGTGCTAAAGAAATTATATACTTGGTCTGTCGAAAATGGGTTGAAAATCAACACAGAAAAAACTAAAGCAATCTTGTTTCAAGCCAAGAGTAAGAATGCTCTCCTGAAGGATGACATTAAACTTGGCTCTTCAAAAAGCATGCTCGTGAATTCCATTAAAACCTTAGGTGTTTTCTTTGATCATGACATGTCTTGGAACTGTCATACTAATTTTTTAACAAACAAGCTTTCTCAAGTTTCAGGTCTCCTTTTTACTGTTAAACAGATTCCACAGAAAGTAAAACTTCTGCTCTATAACTCTTTATTTTTTTGCCACCTAAATTACGGCTGCCTGGTTTGGGGCACAACATCTGCCACTAATATTAATCGTATCTTTCGTCTGCAAAAGAGAGCCATTCGTGTTGTGTGCAAAGTGCCATTTGACTTTCCAACTAATTCATTATTTAAAGACTTAAATATACTTAAAGCTCCTGATCTCTTGAATTTTCGCTTAGCGTTAACATATGGTAAGGAATGCCAGAAAAACATTAACCACGTCATGTCTGTAGCCAACTTGACACGAAATAGAAGCTGTTATGCGACAAGATTTCCGGAATGTTTGTTTGTGCCATACCCACGTACCAACTATGCGAAACAAAAGCTTTCATACACTTTACCGCATTAATTAAATAAGTTAATGAACGATCGTATTGATGTCTTTTCTTGCAGGAAAAGTAAGTTAATAAATAACTTTGGTACCTATTAGCCTTTAATCTGTGTAAGTAGGCTTCTTTTTATTGAGTTATGTATTTTTTCTATTGCTATCTGCTGTATGTACACTTGTATGAGAACGTTTACTGTTTGTTTTGTTCTTTCTCTCTTACCCCCCCCCCCCTCTTTTTATGCCATGTGTTTGTTTTCTGCTGTTGCTGTCACGAGAAGGATTAAGGACTAGTCAAGTTGCTCTTTTGTAACTTTTTTCCTTATATCCTCCATAAACTTGTATATTTATGGAAATAAATAAATTCATTCATTCATTCATTCATTCAATTGGTCTCCCTTTCAGAGCGGCCCCCGACGCGGCGGCGGCGTCGAAGGCTGCGCCGAGTGCAGTGACGTCACCAGCGGGACCGTCGAAGCCGGCGGCACCCGGAGGCTCGCCGGGACGCGTCGGCCGCGGCAAGGCTCCCGCCGGAGTGGGCACGCCCACTCCGGCCAAGGCGCCGCCGCCTCCCGCCGCAGGTGTGAACGCTGATCGCTTCTTTGTCGTGCAGCGGCCAAATGGCTGGTATAGCCGGAAGCGTACGGAGAAAATAAACCGCGATCGCTGCGGTGTGCGGTCAGTTCGTGAAAAATTTTCGTCGCAGGTGTGAACGGTTTATCTTGCTTCTCCGCGCTCTGGCTCGATGAAACTGATAACTCGAGAAGGGGTCCCGTCCGTGTTCAACAAAAAGTTATTACGCAAAGAAAACAAATTCAGCCAATACTGATGCTTACGCACTTACGCACTATAAAAACGAAAATGTTTGTGAATTCGGTGCCACGGCCCGTATTCACAACACGCTCTTACGCTGAAACTCTTCTTAAGAGGCAGCTTTAGCTCGGGCGCTCCTATATAAATACGTGTAAAACGAGAATTCGCATTTCTCGGCGACCACTGCACCAATTTCGACGAGGTTTGCTGCATTTAAAAGAAAAACTTCAGAGCTAGTGACTGTTTGTTTCGAATTTTTTATTTAGGTAAATATTTTATTAAAAATTGGCAAAAATTGAAAATTTTCAAAAAACGAAACTATCAACTTTACAACTCTGTAACTCATTAACGAAAAATATTACAATTTTCGGAATTACATCTGATAATACATCGCAAGCGGACAAAATTGATTTGTTACACATGAATCTGAAAAACTTAATAACATGGAAATACAGCTTTTGCAGAACCCTTGTAAACAACGTAAAAAATTCACGTAAGATGTAAAATGACGTATCGAATTTGTCCGCTTTCAATGATCTAATGGATGCCCTTCATAGAACCGCGATATCTGTTCTTGATGCAGAGCTATGAAGTTTTTAATTCGTGCTTCTATATTTTTCAAACTTCCAAATTTTTGAAAATTCTTGTAACAAAATTCAGACCCTAAATGGAAATTCCGCTTCCAACAGTCACTAGAATTTAGCTTTCTCTCTCAAATGCAACAAATTTAATTAAGCTCGGTCCAGGGGTTATCTCAGAAAAACGTTTTTGCGTTTTACATGTACTTGAATAGGCCGCGTCGGAGTTGGACCCGAGCTAGAGCTTCCTCTTAAGTGAAACTGTCAGCCCATCGCTATGGTGGACGCACTATTAGTGAAGGCGGCCAGCGAATGGGCTACAAGTACTTACAAACGAAAATCTTTGTGAATTCAAGACCCAGGGCGGAATTCCCAAAGTCTTTCGTTTGTAAGTGCTCTTCGCTATTGGCCAGCCGCCTCCGCTGATGGCATGTCCAGCATCCGGATTGGTTGGAATGTTCTCTTACGAACAATTCTGGCGAAAAAGCTTTTCGTGAATGCGGGCCAAGCTTGGATGGAAAGCGTATACCGCCATCAGTTCGCCCGCGGCGTAACTGAGAAAAGTTCCCCGTTACCGACGTGAACGCTTTCTTCGCTTCTGCTGGTCCCGCTGGATGCATTTGACGGCTGGATGAAGGTCCGGACCATGTGTAGCGAGTACAAAAGCGTCAAGTATAAATGCTTTCTTTGCAACATGTGACTGAAGCCACGAACGGAAGAAAAATTAGGCTTGCTGTGTGCATGAGTAAGCAAGTACCGTTAGCTGATATTCTCCTTTATATAGAGCTTTGTAGAGCTCTACGGGGCTCTACAACTTCATTTCTCCGCTCGCTGCAGCCGCTGACGCCGCCAAACTGGGCGCTGCGGCGGCCGCCAAGGCTGCCCAGGCAGCTGAAAAGACCGACGCCTTCATCTACGAGGAGTACGGCTTCCCGTCGGCGTGAGTATATGGAACGCTTACCGCTTTAGAGGAGCACTGATCTCGGCGCGAAATAACACCCTACAAGCGCACAGTTATCTACGAAAAATTGACAGTTAAGCCCGAAGCTCCGAGCACCGAAATCGAGAGCAAGGCTTAGTGCTGGGCTGAAGCTCCTCAGGCGCTGTTCAACGAATATGCGGGGGGCGACATTTTTGTGCGACGCAGCACGCGAGGCAACCGCCGCGGTGCAGCAGAAACAGCGCTCCGGCAGCTACCAGGCGTCTCACAACGCTGGCGCGACGAGGAGCGCCACCAAGGGGCGTCGCAGGCGTCGCTTCTCGAAGGCGCACGAGACAGAAGGAAAACCATGAGCGTCTGTAGTTTAAAGTCCGTTCCACGCAGACCACCGCGCGCACAGTGTTTTCGTAAGCGCACAATGGCCCAGTATAGGAAAGCTATAGTGCGTGTGCGCACAACGCTGCATGCCAGCAGCGGCAGGCGGAGCGCTCCGCTGCAGAGTCGATAGAGTGGAGCGTGAGGGTGTATACTGTACACCATTTTAAGTGAATAAGGGTGTAAATCGGTCTCCTATCACGCCCTTACAACCAAAAAGCGGTGTAAAGGTGTGAATCGTAAACCGATTCACATACTTATTTGTTTTTAAGGGTTTAAATTATTTTTCAGTCTGCGGCTGCTTGGCTTTATCTTTTTGCCCCCAAATGCGCAGCGTGTGGGCCGTCGTTTTTGAAGACATTCTGACCTTGCACGCGTGGGCCGCGCACGCGCCGTTGATACCGTAACAGCACGGCGGCGGCGGCGCCGATGGCGCAAGCGCGCCTCGAGTGTTTGCATCTGTTACTATCTAGATAAGAAGAATTGCTAGACGGAAATCTGGCGCTGTGATTCCTCAGCGTCGACATCACGAACGGCACGGACAGTGGGGCAAGTGGTTCGGACAGCGCAGACTTGAGCTGATTGTCAAGTGACGTAAATTCAGAGTCTGATGACAAACAGGCATATCCGCCTGAGGTACTATGTACGAATCCGAATAAAAATCGGTTGATGGCCAGCGCATCTGTCCTGCCCGTATGACTTGCCATGTCGCCTGCGCTGCCCGCCATGTTGCACACAAACCAGAGAGATCAGCTTGAAGCCCTCGTATCGTTCCCGCTACCACGCAGACCCTGAGAAATACTATATGTCTCTCTCTATATATATTGGTATGTGTGCCTCAGGCTTTGCTATGGCATGGTTTATTAAGGTATAGCATTTTAATTTTTCCAATCAATGAACCAGGCAATATGTATCTGCAGACATTTGTAACCATTGCGATTTGTAGCACTTAAGCCGAGACATTCCGGCGAAAGTTATAAATTTGCAAAGTAACGCTGGCCTGTCGACGACAACACAACTAACAGAAACAATCCGTGACCTAGCTCGCAACCTCCGTCGATAACTGCGGATAAACTGACGTTCTATTTCTTGGTTTATCAATATCCTTTGACCGGGTATTGCGCACCAAGTTATTCTGGAAACTTGATAAATTATTTGATACTTGCGAGGCAACAAAATGGATTCGAAATTACCTTTCAGAGGGGACCAAGTTTACTCACTATACAGCGGCTACTCATTCTAACGCTCTCCGGTTCTCTCTGGAGGGCCGCAAAGCACAGTACTCTGGCCCCTGTTGTTTTCCTAATTTTTATTAATGAATTAGCTGAGAATACAGATGTGGCAATTCGAATGTTCGCATATGATTGTATAATGTATAAATATGTCAATAACATTACAGACCAGGTTTTTCTGAATAATGCAGTTGCAAACGTTACTGAATGGTGCCGATCGTGACAGATAAATAATAATCTAAATAAATCTGTGTGTATGTTAATATCAAGAAAGAAGAAACCCCTGACTTTCACCTATGTCATAGATGAAGTACTATTAAAGGTCATTGACCACTGCAAATACCTAGGGCGATTGTTTCCGCAGGCTTAAAATGCGATAAACAGGTAGCATATTGATTGATTGATTGATTGATTGATTGATTGATTGATTCTTTATTGGTTTATCACATATGCATGTGATGGGAGGCGAAGGGCAAAGCCATTCAAGGATGGCTTGAGGGAGTCCTTCGCCCCCATACTGGCAAATACAACAGCAGAGGCACACACGTTTTGTTCACATAGTCGTACACTTTAACAAAACCATCATATTAAGCACAACGTTGTCATAAACTTTGACAAAACCATAAAATTAAACACATTAGTTACTGTCCTACGTCTAACATACGTAACTTCACCTCAACATGGAATGACAGCACATTTCATAACAACGTACGTTTAGTAATAGTGGCATTGAAACAATATAATTAAATACCAATCGTAAACAGCTCTAGAGGTCAATGTTAGGCTAGAAAGAACGTGTACAAGTCAGATAATTTTGCTTCGCGAATATCGATTTGTTTTTTATTAAACTCATTTAGTAGACGTAGAAGTTTGTTTTGGAGCATTTGCCGACCATAGCCAGTGCGACAATGCGGAACATTCCATATTTCTGTTGTTCTTGTGCCATATGATGATTCCTTCAAATGGAGATTTACTAAACCCATGAAGAGAGAATTATGACAGTCCAAGTTAAGGCGATATTCACGCAATAATTTATACTCTTATGTGTCCTGTACTCTAATTATATTAAATTTTTTAAAGAGCTCCACAGTAGAATGTCGGAGTGGCACATTCTCAATTATTCTCAAAACTCTTTTTTGCATTACTAATAGCCGCGAGAAATTCGATTGTGTAGTAGTCCCCCAGACCAAATGACGATAGTTTAGATAGGAAGCGAAGAGGGCGTTATAGATTAACAATTTTATTGACTTTGGAATTAAGTATCGGTTTCTGTTCAGAATTCCCGTTATTATATAATTCACCTAAGGCCTTTCCCGCTCTTTTCTAACTAAAAGGCTCAATTCAGATTGCTCCACCAAGTACAAAACTATTAGCATATACATTGTCAGTTCGCTCAGTTCTTGAATATAGCATTATAATTTGGTTTCCGCAGACAAAAAGAATGTATGGATAACTTAGAAGCAGTACAAATGAAAGCAATTAAATTTGTATGCAACAAGTATCGACGTTGTGATTCGTCTTCTGACCTCCTTGCGAGAACGGGTCTTTTCACAATCAGCAAACACGCAAAGCAAAGAGATTTGTAATCCGACACTTCTAGTGAATAGGAGTGCGTGTCGTGCGCGTCCTTCTTTACATGGCGTTATGACGTGACGTCACTGTCTCGAAGTTATCTGCTCTGCCGAAATGCTTCCGTGCTGTACCGTCACAAGCGTTACAAACTGCTTTTTCCTGCATAGCTTTTACTCACGTCGTCGTATGACATTCTCATATTGCGGCTGATGTATCTTGGGTGGCATTCTGGACGCTGTAGCATTACGCCGTATCGTCGAAATCGCCAGCTTATCAGATCCTGATGGGCCCACAGGGCTGCCATGTCTAGCACTTGTCGGGTTGGCTCAGTACGCCGCCGCCGCAGAATTTGACAATCTGGCGGAGTCTTGACGGCGTCCAAGACAGCACCCATGTAGTCACGCTTCTGTCGCACCAAGTTTGTTGCAAACATTTGAAGATGGCACGTCCCATGTTCGCCCTAAGCGCGTACCAGTGGTGAGCACTTGGGCTTGTTGGTTTACCGTGTTTTCATTGACTAATTAATTCAATAAATTATTCATTCATCGATACTGTCATCACTGTATGCAACTATATGCATCGACAGGAGGGACAGTTATTACAGCACACTCAATATTCACGCAGCAGGTAAAAGATTACACAATAACAAAAGAAAAAAAAACATTAATTATGCATAAGATCTACAGCAATACACTCGATGCACAACTAGGGAACAGTGCTCACGGCGGAGGGTCAGAGAATATTAGTGTGAACATTATCTAAGAGGATATCTATATCAGGTTCGCCGATAGAAACAGCACCTGGCAACCCATTCCATTTTGTAATAGCTCTAGGAAATTAAGTATTCTTGAAACAGACATTTCGCACTTTCGGAGAGGAAATAAACATACTATGGGGGGGCGACGACGGGAACTATGATTAATCTTAATTATGAAAAAATTAGTTTGATCAAGTTTTACCTAGTGGTGTATAATTAGGACAAAGGCATTAGCTGTTCATAGGCATTGAGGAATTTTATGGGAGAGATGTGAGATCCTGCACGTGGGCTTCCCCACACATCCCGTTTGACCCACTCAAGATGGCGGCTGTCGTAGTAGAAGTGAAAATAAAGCGTGAGTGCATGAGTTGGGGCCGCCTGTTTTATAGACACCAATTGTTCCTGCCCACATCCTCGCTGTTTGCAAAGCTTTCCTTGGCCCAATGGTGCCTTGAGTGGGAGGTCGGCCATCATGTATGGGACAAACTAATTGTGTGGAAAAGCCTTCTTACAGCATTTAGCACAGCACCTAACGTAGCACATGAACGAGAGAAATAAAACGAGAACAGAGGTCACGTGGGTACCCTTTCTGTGTTTGACTAACAAAAAGTTGCAGTAACTTAGGAAGGGATGCATGCATCAGCGGTCACGTGTTGTTGCTGAAGTGTATAAATTGCTGTTGTCTTGAAATAATCGGAAATGTAAACTTTGGCGTTTCCTCTGGTACTTGAAGTCATTTACTGCGACAGCGGCAGGATGTTGCAGCGGACATGGCACTCTTGACAAGAAGAACGTCATCGTTGCAATGCACACAATGTTGCCCTCCTCCGCTACAACGGTGTCTGTTGCGACCACCAAAGTAAGCGACGCCACAACTTCCAAGAATTTGTGCGACGTGCAGGACCCCGCACGAATTACCACGCCACCTGAGTCGGTCTGTTTTTTTTTTTTTTGACGATTTGGTCCCGAACGAATTTTAGCTGGTTTGACAGAACGTAAAAGCGACCTGTTTGACGCTTCAAGGGCTGCAGCCAGATAAATGCTTTAGAAACCTATCACGTTGATTACACTATTATATTTTCTTCCCTCGTGTTCCTGCACTTACAATGACCTCTTCACCTTCTCCAATACGCCGTACTCTTGTTAGCAGGCACCTGTTGCGGTAGCCCGGCGTCTACGGCATTCTGCTGCCGAGAACAATACCCCGGGTTCGATACCCGGCCGCATCAACCCCACTTTAATGTGGGCGAAATACAAGAAGGCTCGCGTACTTAGATTTAGGTGCACGTTAAAGTACCCCATCTGGTCAAGACAAGGTCGCAGCCTCAATTCACCACAGCGTTCCTCATAATCCGCTATGCAATTTCTGGACGCTGTAAACACCCAAACTTAATTTTTTTTAAGGGCCGAGCCCATGCCAGCGGCCAACCCGCTGCTCATCTTCTCGGTGCTGGTCTCTTACTTCCTGTTCGTGGCGGCCTGCTTCCTCATCATCAAGTACGCCTACCACGGCTACGGTGAGCCACACTGTCTTATTCGCTCATTAGTAGCACCGCGTCGTCAGCTTCCTTATTATCATTTTTTTTTTAGAATTACACTGCAGGCACATGAAGCAATCTGGAAAACCTAAATCAGTATTTTGCTGAAACGGAAAATGCACATAGTTGCAAGTGTTTTGAGCATTATGATTAAAGTTCGAGTGGACGATTAGTTAGTTTGAATGTGTGAAACGATATTATAGAAGTCATGCAGTGTGGTAGTTCGTCCTATACTTCTGTTGCGGCAAACGGAAGCGAGAAGAACGCATAATTTGTTCGAATGCGTGGTGATGCCAGAGAGTTAGCTGAAGTAGATCGTGCTTGATATGCAGATGTGGAGGATTCGTGATGTATGGTGAAGAACGATTAACTATAATATGCTATCGTCAGTGGCGAAACATACATACGGACAGAAAAAGAGACGGCAGACGAGTTCGCTTATTTTTTAATGCCGGTCTGTGAGTTTAAGCGCGATACCAATTATGCTGATCACACACCGTCTTTAGTGCATCTCAAATATCCCTCCAACTTAGAAAAACAATTCTGAGTTTTTACGTGCCAAAACTGGGATCTGCTTGAGGCACGCTGTAAAGTACTTCTTACAGTGGGGCCTTCCGTAGTAAGGTAATCTGTAGTGGAGGTTTCTTCCCAAAGCGTGCAACGAAATACTTGAACGTTTCAGTAGTTTCTCTGCTTCGTTGCATAAAACGGGGGATTGTTCAAAAAAAATCTCTGGTGCCTCAGCAGTGAATGCGAGAGAAATGCGTTAGCATTATTACGTCGGGCCTCTTTGAGGTCCCGGATTCACGATTTAAACTGCGTTCACCACATAGCGAAATGTTGTTCGGGAGCTCACTCGACACACGTCCTGCCCCTTCGAGGAGCGAAGTGCAGCTGTCGGTGGTCCGGAGTAGCTGGACCACCGTCAGTTTGACGGGGTACATCTCAAAACGGATGTCATCCTCAGAATTCGTTCCCAGTGAGTATGCCTTGAAAGTTCCCCGGCTACAACTCGTAAATGGTAACATGTTCCGTGAATTAGTCAGGTTAAAAATTAATGAGTGAACATTTCGTTAGTTAATCGATTGCGCATTTCCGTTTGTTGCGCAAGAAATGTCCGCCTCTTCGAGTAAACCAGTTCAAGGATAATATTACGATTGTGCTATCAGCCACAGACATTTAAGGATTCTGCGAATTCTGAAGAAATACACAATGTCATAGGCTACAAAACTCCTCCGCACCCCACTTGCGGTCAATGACAAGCCTAGGAGCACAAAATCGACTAGTGTTCGTCAAGGCCCTTCGCCAGGGAACGTCGCCTCGCGTCGAAACATTAGGGTATGTGGGGCCAAATGTTTCGACAGGGTTACACGTCCTCGTCAGGGCGCAACGTTAGTTCCGTCTTGAGGCTTCCATTGTTTGCCCGTTGTTGAATCACTTCGAAAGTAACGTTTTTGTCTGAACTACTGTCTTTTGTTTAGCAGCACTGAAGAAAGTGCGTTTTGTGCGCCGCAGATGTGAACGCGCCGGACGTTCACACGGTGACCAGCAAGGACATTCACGCGAAGCTTGAGTTTGACCCGAAGGGTGAGTACAGAAGTGTGTTAGCCAGTTCGCCGTCCAACGGGCTACTCCTTGTAATTTGGAGACTGCGTATGGCGTTCATTGACGTCTCTCAAGAATTCTTGTGCTGAGCATGATTATCTTTCAATCAGTGCGAGCTGTATAATTTCTTATTATATATAGGGATGTATCCGTAAACAATGAATATCAGAAGTTTGTGCACTCGCAAGCTAAAGACCAATATGTCCAGAGAAAAAAAAAGTTGGTATTTTAGGCGCGCCAGCTGAATCAAGCGATATAGCTTACGTGTGCGTGTTCGACCAATGGAAGTCCACGTTGCGGAGCTGTGATAGACGAACAAAATTAAGCTTTTTGCTGATATGGTTGCCAAAATTTCGCTCGTGAGTGGAGATTTTGTTGACTCTGTTTTGCAATGCTGAAGTTATGTTAACTTGCTTGCAGCCTGTTAGGCGCTGCCCTTCAAACCCTTTGTTGCTTCAGCAGACTAATAATTTCTAATTACTACACGCATTTTGATATATTCATATTATTAATTATTATTAGTGGGGAGCACTAGGGAAAGCGAAGTAGAGCGAGAAATGCATAGATATAAAGAAGAACGTACTGACGCATAGCGAGAAAGATCGGAGGTACTGAGTGGGTGAACTTATTTTCCCTAACGTGAAAATGAGGCCAACAGATAATGAAGCCAAGAGAAGCATAGAAGAAATTTACTGTCCCGATAATTCAAATACGGAAATAACAATGAAAAGGCGAATGAATGTCGAAGTAAAGGACAACTTGTGACCAGTGTGGCAGCCGCACCGGCAATCTTCGCACTACGCTTGTGATACTCTACTCATAGACGTTAGGCCGCGGCTGTATGCTCGTCCACTTGCTTAGGTCTTTCTGTACTGTACGTGAAGTACATATGTAGCCCTGAGAGTGTTAGACAGCGCCAATCAAGGCTATGGCGGCTAATGTGGAAGATCGTTGAAACCGCGTCTGTCACGTTGTACCTGAGCTGTTGAGCAGGAAACTGGTCAACAAGCCCTTTGTCTGTATGGCCACAGACAAGCCCATAGTGGCGGAATATGTGTATGCGTACGTCTTCCTTCCTCATCGTGCTTTTCGAGCAGCGTCAACCGACCCATAGCACGTCAACTAGCTCGAGCTTTCACTCCGCGGGTTGGTCAACTTTATAAGTATTTTGTAAAACTCCCAACCATTCATCCTAATGACTATTAGAACTTCTCCAGAACAACTCTCGAGACTCACTTTTGTTTCAGGAGCGTCAGTCTAATTAAGTGGAGAAGTTGAAATCGGCTCACTTACAACAAACTAATTTTTATGACGGCCATCGCATCTGTATCCGTGGACTTGGCGCCAGTGTATGCCTCTGGTTTGGATAACTTGCTTTTTTTTTCAGACCTCGAGGACAACAAGCCGCCACCGAGTGCAAGGCGCTTCGCAAGTTTCGGTAAATACACAGATGCTCTTATTAACTCGTTTAAACCATAGCTGTCGCCATGGCGGCCACAACAAGGCTCGATTGTCTCCGGCGGCTGACCATTACACTTAGCTTCAGGGTGCGATCAAGCAACAATTCGGCGGGCAGAGTAAGCGAAGCGATTATACCGTTGCCCGCGTTACGTGATCTATTTCCTCCCTGTGAGTAATAGGTGGTGTACAAATTCATCGTTCAGTGAGGGCTTGCGCTGAGTATCAAATACAGACCTGGGAGGCTATGTGTTTGCGAACTGCATTTGCCGAGAGCAATTGCAGGAGCCGGAAGTACGTCATAGACCTAAGATATTTTACACATAAGATAACGTGTATACCACAGTACGATATGAGTGCTTAAGATTGTTTTTTTTAAATGCGTGAGCATCTCTATGCTTACTCAACGAGGAAAATCGTTAAGACGATCTCTATGCTTACCCAACGAGGAAAATATCGTAAGACGATCGTTTTCAAGATCGTGCCCACAGCAGCGAGGGAATTCGCCTTCGTGCTGCCTCTCGATTAAGCGGTGAGAACACAGCGTTCACGAAGTTATCAGCACTCGCAGCGCTCTGCCCACATCGCATATCGCTTTCAAGATACGGGCCCGCGCGTCTCTTTTCAACGCGAACTAAGCAGCGAGAACACAGCGCGCGAAGCTATCAGCAGTCGGCGCTCGCTGTCCCCATCGCAGATGGCTTTCAGGCTACGGCCCGCTTGGCCGTGCTGTATGCAGCCGCTGCCGGAGTAAGGTTGATCACAGTTCATAATGGTTCGACGCGGATGGATAAGGCGCTAAACAACGATAACGGCTTATGATGATCGGAACGTCATCAACACAACTGGCGCCGCCACCTGCAGTACTTGCGTCATCAGTTCATTTTGCGCTGCCGTCCGCAGCAGTTCGTGTTTTTGCAGCGTTGTCGTTTGTACTGGCTGGATAAAGTTTCATAACATCGATTATCACAACGGGCTGCGTGGAGATGAGCACGTGGGCAATGCTCAGGCATAGTTAGACAACTCCAAGAGGAGTTTCTGCGTGAATTTTTTTTCTACTGAAAAATGAGCTTCACGCCACCTCGTTCATTTTTCGTGGCATCACAAAGTTAGTGAAATGATGGACACATCGGTGGCAAGGAGTCGCTAAAGTGCTGCATGCACGTCTCACTGCGACCACTTCATTTGTTTAAAATTGCGGCAGGTGATATTTTTGTGGTGTGCTAGGATCCCCAAGGGTCCACAAATAGACTGTGGTGAACTGAAGGCGTGAAGATTGCACATCGCGTGCTCTACGCGTGCTGTCGGTGATCTTACTATACAGCACAATGCCAAGTGCTTCTGTAGATCGTCATTAAATATATGCGAGCATTTGCGGTAACGCTACAACCGCGGAACAGACAGACTTTAGAGGATATTCGCTGCGCACGCGCACGTGTACGTTGGCAGGCCTACAGTGCGTAGCAGTTGACGCGAGGCGCCGTATACACCTGTGGCCTCAGAGATCGCACCGGGTACCACGAACGCCGATAAAACTGGGGTCTGTTGCATGTGCCGGGACACCTCGCTGCTCACTGCTCTATATATGCAAGTGCGAACGAATTTTTAACAGGACGTAGATTGTGCGCATGTTCAGCAACTAAAGAAAAATGGAAGTCATCGCAACTTACGTCATCAAAGGGACGTTAAAGACAACTACTACGAGGGAGCTGTAGCGCGGGGGATTTTGTCTAAACGCAAGGGATCCTGTCTAAACACAAGAACCTGTCTAAACTAATGCAATGCCCTCGGGCAAAGTGTAGGTTGCATATCAATAAATAAATAAATAAATAAATAAATAAATAAATAACAATAGAATTCGTTTTTCTCGGCAACTGAACCGAATATGATGAGGCTTGTTCATTTAACAGAAAAAGAAAGAAGTTTAAATGTAGTGGCTGTTCGAAACGAAGTTTCGACTTAGGCCGTCAACTTATTAGGAAATTTGTTGAAAATCGCAAGTCTTCAAAAAACGAGACAATAAAAACGATATCAAAATTCTGCAAAATGCATCTAATGGTACATCCAAAGCAGACAACATTGTTTCATTATACATGGCTCTTAAATACACCACTAATATGTAAGTAGGACCTTTGCAAAACCTTTGGAAACATTGTATTAAATTCACGTAAGATATCGAATTGACATGTCAACTTCGTCAGCTCTGGATGTTCTAACGGATGCAATTTACAGTGATGCGATATTTGTCGCTTGTGCAGAGTTACGGATTTGTAAACCTTGTGTTTCTGTTTTCTTTTCTTTTTGCAAATATTCAGCAATTTTATAAAACAAATTCAGGCCCTAAATCAAGGTACTTACTTCAAAAGTCACTATAATTTATATTTCTGTCTCAGCTGCCACAAATTTCACTAAGATCGACCGAGGGATATCTCAGAAAAGCATTTCTGCGTTTTACATGAATTTGAATGGGCGGTATCGGAGTTTGGCCCGAGCTAAAGCTTCCTCTTAAGTCGAACTAGACTAAAAAATTAGGCTTCTGTAATAGCAAATTTCGTCATTCAAAGCGAAAACTGAGATATTTTACGCGAGCAAATGACAAACTATAGGGAAATTAGGAGTGGTGCTACCTGTTGTGGGGCTATGGGACATTTCGTTGTGACGTCAGCGCTGGCTAATTCACAGAGCGCCATAAAGGGAGATCATGTGAAGATTACGTCTCTACGTGACCTCCACAGGAAGCATTGACCGGTCAGCAGCAGAGATAAGCAAGATACGTTTAGAGTATTGGTGGGAAAAAATGCACGGAAGAAATTGATAGGACCGGACACGTTACAGGCAGAGGTATATGTGCTGGGTAGATATATAGAAGGTTTAAAGCAGAGAAAAAGTATTCAGTAGACATAGACGCAATGCTAGACTGATAATTTTCTATAGATTACTTGATCAGGTCAGGTAGGCTAGGTGACTATTTCTCGCCGCGCCATATCAAATGGGGCGCCAATAAATCATAACTGTCATCGTCAACTCGTATTTTTGGCGCGGGTGGTTCAAATTGTAGAGCAGCGGCGGGGACATGAACGGGACCTTTGGCAGCGATGTTCTGTTCAACAAAGTGACATACTGGCACAGAGAAAACGATGACAAACTTCTAGACGAATAATCTGTTTATCTAGCTCGACTTAAAGTTTCTTCCTTGAGCGTATCTTTAACGTTGCACTTCATGACGTATGTATCGGCGCATCTTGCGTAGCTTTGAACAAAACAACGAGATTAGCTTAATCGGGGATAATTGATGGCTTTGGTAGGCTCGTAAACGTGTCGTTGCGCATGCGATGTGGCTTACGTGTACATTGACAACCTTGCAGAAAAATAAACCGTTCATAGTATGCACTATGTTTCACGTGCCTGCATGTGGTTCAGTGTTCACTTTTAAGAGGAAGCTTTAGTTCGAGTGCTCCTATCTAAATACATGTAAAAGGAGAAGTCGTTTTTCTCGGCAACCACTGCACCAAATTTGACTAGGTTTGTTGAATTTAAAAGAAAAACTTAGTGTCTCTCGTTTCCAATTTTTGAGTTAGGTCGTCAATTTCTTATTAAAGATCGGCAAAAATCGAAAATGTTCAAAAACGAAACTATCAAGTTTTCAACTCTGTAACTCAACAACGAAAAATGATAACACAGTTCTGTGAATTGCATCCAATAGTACATCCAAAGCGGACAAAAGTGATATGTTACAAATGAATATAGAAACATTTTGTAATATGTAAATACAGCTTTTGCAGGACCCTTGTAACCACCGTAACGAATTTACGTACGATGTAAAATGACAAATAGAATTTGTCCGCTTTGAATGATCTAACGGATACCGTTTACAGAACCGCGATATCTGTTCTTGATGCAGAGCTATGAATTTCTAAACTTTGTTTCATTTTCTTCAAACGGCCGAATATTTGAAAATTTTTTAAACAATATTCAGGCCCTAAATCGAAATTCCGCTTCCAACAGTCACTAGAATTTAATTTTCTCTCTAAGATGCAACAAATTTCATTAAAATTGGTACAAGGGTTACCTCAGAAAAACGTTTTTGCGTTTTACGTCTATTTGAATAGGCCGCGTCGGAATTGGGCCCGAGCTAAAGCTTCCTCTTAATAATGAGACACGGCCATGGGTGAGAAACCGAGAACAAGCATCATGGCCTACATCACATAACCTTAGCGCTTTTTACTGCCATACTTTCATTGCCTATGTCAGAGGTACCTAAAAAAAAAAAAAATCAGAGAGAGTCGTGAAGTTTTTGTGACGAAATTTCCGGTGTGTTCGTGTTCAGGGCGCACTGTTTCTCTATTTGGCCGCAAATGTTAGATGCGTATGACCAGAAATACAGGACGTGAGGCATGCCAGATATATGGCGTCAAATCAATCAAGTGGACGAATAATACGAGTTAGTCGACTAGACATATTACAAACGATTGATTGCATGAATGAATGAATGAATGAATGAATGAAACTATAAAGTTGCCAGTTAATAATTTTAACAACCTTATCACGCAGGACGGGTGAAGAGAAAGGGCTCGAAAAAGCCAGTCCGAACCAGGAGTAAGTGAAATCGTCGTAAGCACCTTCGCTTCGGCAAAGCAAAAATTAGCCTTGTATAAGGCGCACATTTTCTTTTTTTATGATAATCAAAACGGAAAACGTTGTCAGCTGCGTTTAGAGCGACGTTCGCTCCGCAACACGTCGGTACTAATAGAGCATCAAGCTGCGTGACCCCAGGCACATCATGTTATTGGATTACTTTGATCCGTCTCGCCAACTACGTCAAGTCCAACGAAAAATATGGGCTCCATCAGGCCAACCAGAAAAGAGAACCAATAGGCATCTCGCGCTCGACGCCGACTTGATGGAAGCTTAACGTAAGGAACTCACGATGGGTAAGCTGTACCTCCTGATCCTTTCTCTGGAACGACACACGTAGCCGGCATTCGATCATTACTCATAGGCTGATCCTAACCTTAGACTTGGCTGTGCTTCACAATTTTGCGGAGACGGAGCACCGAACGAAATGCTCGGTATTCATTGAACTTCAGTGGGAATGGGGGCCAGTTGACAGCTTTTCTTCATGATATGGTACGCATTACTTGAGTAGGCGCAGCTTTGCAGCTTAGCCCATTCTTTCTGCTTTTAAGGTGGGCCACGCTACACAAACGACTCTCTAAAGAGAGCGTTTTACATTTGCGAATAATTCATTCCACTGCGTAATTTGGAGCGCATCTCGGCGCCCTTTTTAGTTTGCGTGTCACTTAATCTAGTTGTAGAGTAACAGTCTCCATCCGTAATTATAGCCATTACTATTGTTTGCAACGTCATAAGGACCATTGAATCGTAAGAGTTATAGGCCACGTAATGCGAATTGTGTCCTTACAGCAACTCTGCGATAGAAAGGGAGCTTCAAAAACTTTGATATAAGAATCCACAAGGTCGTTCGAAGCCAGAAGGACGAAGCCTATCGGCCGATTCATGTGCTGTTTATCATCACCATGCTGGCTGAACAACCACGTCGCCACTCGGAAAATACCATACGTCGCGCCCCATTTCCCTCGTGTTCTAGGTACGAAAGTCTACAACACTCGGTTTACTTTCGGGAACATTACGGTTTTCTGTGTGAAACCCGCACAGCTGTGCCGACTTAAGGAGGTAGTTAGAGAGAAACAGTAGATCCTGTATCTACTAACGGTGATTGACTCGAAGCTCTTTCTCGACTCCACGTAATGATAAGATGACAAGGATGATGATGATGATGATGATGATGATGATCTGACCGAGTACAGTCTACGGTGCCGCCTCTCGACCGAACAATGCACTATGCTTCAATGCCACAGTGCGGTGATTCCCGTAATGAGGAGTTGCTAGACAAACGCACCTTCACTCTGACGCATTCGAGTAAACACCGAGAGTGGCTGCCTACAAATTGTTCCATCGGCAATTGCGGGGAATGTCGGTGAAGCGCAATTACTATATTAGCCAAGGGGCAGCGCTGTCATTCACAAGTATTCACAAGACGGTAAATTCACCCACCAGACGCTAAATCTTATCCAAAAGATGAAAAAAAAGAAGTTCATGCAGATTTACAAGCGCAGCAAGAAAAAGAAATCAGGAGAGAGAATCTGTACGATAACACAAAGCGCAGTGCCTGCTGTTCGAGGCCAGAGCTGGTTGACTGAGGATAAAAACATACCGGACCAAATATTCGCAACAGGGTAAGTCGTGTGTATGCTGCGATTAAAGCCCGGAGATTACTCAGCACAATGTAATGGAATGGCGAGATATTCAACTGGCAAGACTAATGTGGAACGTCCACCTACTGGAAGCGCTGGGATTCAAAGCGGATCGAATCATTAGAAGAGACACGCAAGAGACGTTTAGAGTATTCATGGAAAAATAGCAGGGAGGAAACGCATAGAGCCCGAGTCGTTACAGGCATAGGTAACTGAATGAAAAGGAAATAGGGGTTTTAAAGAAGAGAGAAAAAATTAAAGAGAAAAAAAAGGAGCTTTTGTCTTCACGACAGAAATATTTGCCACTGCGGAGGGTTATCAGAAACTATCGCCGAATTTTGCGACATTCTCTGTTTGCTTCTTCAAGTGGACTTCACCCTATTGATTGCTGAATCACAGGCGTCGTGCTTTCTTTTTGTTTGTTTTCGCATGCACCTTTTCTAAATGTCGTGTTAATACTACAGGCTAAAAAAACAAGAAAAAAGCCTCACATTTTAGTTTTTTAGGACGCCGTTTGTCGACACCGCCGAAGAAACTTTCCTTTTGCACACTGCTCCACGTTCCTCATTCGCTCCATTTTCAGAGGCAGGTCGGCGGTCCACGTCGTCGGCTTGGGAGAACGAGCGGGTGACCATGATGGCCGCCGATGTGGACTACCTCGCCGAGGTGGTGGGCTCGCGGGTAGCGGTCGAGGGCGCTGGCCTACATCAGCGCGCCAAGACCACGGTCCACGCCAAGGGTGAGAAATGCTTCTTCATCATTGGGCAGTGTTCTACATTTCCACTCGTTATTTAAGAACAGCAACGAGGACATTCATGGAGATAACGGGAAACGTATGGAATTGTGCAGTGAGAGCTATACGAGGCACTGAAGAATTCATCTAAATGACTGTATAAGCCTAGCGCCATTTTTTCTGGCACAAAGAATGCAGGTTCGCAAGATTTACACACTACTGGTTCGATCACCCTTGTGTCGTTCGCCTGATTCCCGTAGTTGTTGCTTTCGCGGTTATTTCCGATCCTGGCTTCACTCTTCAGTACGAATACCATCGCCTGCACGAAGCTGAAACTGGCAACCAGATACGCGGCCAGTATCCTTGTATCTTAACGGTCATTTCCAAGAAAAAAATAATGAAAAAGTAAACAGAACCAGATTGGTAATTCAGCTTTCTTTCAGCTTGAAGAAAACAGGATTTACTGGCAGTGTGTCGGGAAGCCACGTTTCCGATTCGTGCAACCTTTGGTATTCGTACTGAACAGTGAAGCCAGGATTGGAAACAGCCGCGAAAATAAGAATGGGAATTAGGCAAATGACGCAAGGTTGACTGAACCAGTGGTGAATCTCCTGAAGGAAAGCGTTCTGTTTCGGATGACTATAAGTGAATGAGCTTGTCTAACTTTGTTCCTTTAGAGGCAGACGAGCAGAGCGTTTTTATTAACGACAGCAGATAAAAAAATCCAAGTCGGGTTGCCAGGTACATCCGTCCTTCCGTTTACGCCATCCTAGTTCTCATCGACCGTCCACTTTTCGATCGTGGTTGGGGTTGCGAATAGTGATTCGACATTTAAGACCCCAGCCATGCTGGGCACTTTCGATCGCGATGGGCTTCTTAACGCGGGCTGTGGAAGGGAGCCAATCATGATCCAGAAAATCTTCTCGGATCTGGCTCGATCGCCATTGAAAACGCCCCGCCGTGAATGGGGTATAATGCCCCTTTCATACAAGGCACACTCCATCGCCATCGAGTCCGATCGGTATCACACTTGTCGAACGCGATCGGCTCCACCTTTCATAGCTGGCACGAAGCAACCAATCGCCATCGAGAATGCCAATTGCCATCGAGATTACCCCGTGTAACACCGGTATAAAGGCCGTTATCGGCTTGGCGTAAGCGTAGCAGACAATACTAATACGGTCACCTTAAACTATCTAACGTAGAGAATTTAGCGCTTTCCTCGTTTACATCATGAACTGCAGTACGGTCACCTAAAACTGTGCAGTGTCGAGAAATTGACCTTATTTATTCTCATAAACTGCAGAGGCCGACGGCTCCGGCAACGACGCTGCCCCGTCCTCCCCGGGTCGCCCAAGTGTGCGGCCGAAAAACTTGAATAAGAGCGGTTGAGCGGCGGTTCGCGCCCGAATGTTGTGTGGTCCTCGCTGCTTGCTGTGGTGGAGGGAGATGGTGATTATGATGATGATGATAATGATGAAACGGGCCTACGTTCTGCGCCCGCTTCGGCAATTTCCGTTTTGTGCCGTGCGAACTTTTCTGTAGTCGTTTTTTTTTTTTTTTGTAGCGTCAGAGGGCGTATAATAAAAGAAACGTTTGAGGGTGCGCCCATTACGCGCCCTTAGGATACGTACATTTAGGCTGCCGTGGAGACACGCTAGGAACTCCGCTAACAAAAGAAACACGACTACCCCGATGTCTTGAACCCCCCCCCCCTCCCCCCCAACAAATCACCCGAGGTGATACTAAACGTCGTAGAGCTTTCCGAATCCAGTAATTGTGGAATCAAATTCACGATATTTTTCGATGAATGTGACTCGAATATCGAATGGCATACCGAATGCTTTAGCAGGAACTTGCATATACGAAAGGTGGCAAGAAGAAAAAGAAATGGTGGATCGTACGTACATGTGTGAATCAGTTACAAGCGAAGCTTGCTTTAGATGCATACCATATTCCTTTCTAAGTAGCTCAGAACTCCTGGCTTAATGCACGCCCTTGCCCCATTTTATTCAATTAAATGCTATCTCCACCCTCGGCTGCTTCTTTTGCCGACTCCTCCACTTCTTGGCTCTTGTTCTGCTTGTATATTCGACCACGTTCCTTGTGGCACATACCATTTCTGGAGCATTGGCCAAAAGCTTTGATATTCCCAGTTGTACATGGCCTTAAATATCCGCATTAAACGGCAACTCCGGCAATTTTACAGCGAAGCTGCATATGGCTACGGTACCATAGAATTTTCGTGTCCGCACACAAGAACTGTCATGGCACATACCCCCGTAAGCACTCATATCCGTGTAAGCAAGTGAAAAATGCAATGGCTCATAGCTCTGTAATGCAGATGCTACAAGCACTCAGCAAAGTGAACCGAACAGTGCTTACATTCTTTATAATCCCGCATACAGAACTGCATGTCGAAAACTGTCATCACGAATGGCTTATACTCCCGTAAGCAAGCAAAAAATGCAGCGGCTCATAGCCCTGTAAGGTTCATGGCTACTCTGCATGGGTTAGTTGCGATGAGATCCTCCGAGGTCGTTGTCGGTGATCTCAATGTGGATGTGTCGGGACCGAGAATTAAGTGGTTTACGCGTTTCGTGTTGCAGACATCGCTTGCGAAGCCACACCGATCTGGCCCAACCAACCACACAGCAGCGTACGTGTATCGATCTGACTTTATCAAAGAATGTGTTTGCAGTTGCGGGTATGCAGGTCAGTGTATATAATAGCGACCACAAAGCCATTGTGACCATTGTTACAAAGTGACAATGACGGATGCAATAAAGTCATTACCACAAGTTTTCTTACCACGATTTTCACAGCTCCTCGGGTCACCCACCTTCGCAGGGCGAAATGGCCTTGCATTTTTTCGATCTCCACTGACCTCAAAGAATTTTTTTGAATATACGTTCTCTTTCGCGCCATGGTTATCTGTGCCAAGCGATATGGTTGCAAGTCGTTTAGTTCTACTGAAAATTAATCTTAAAGGTCGGTTGCGTGTTCCCGACTCATGCCCACGAATTTTACTGGCCACCCTGTGTTTGTGACATCAGAGACTACAGCGCCACTTCGCCCAGAAACGACGAAGCTGGCCCCTTTTTCTATGAGACAATGACTCGCAATCATCGTTTTGAGGGACGTGATAACCGGTGCTCCTCATCCTCTTGCCGCACCCCAATGCGTTGAGCTTGAGCACGTCAGCTGTCTCGCGCGGCGGCGGCGGTGGGTGAAAAGCAAACGGCGATATTCAGCGCTCATATCGTCGCTAAATCATTGCTGTCTAGTCCGAAAGAGCTGGAAAAGTTGCCCATTGTCATCAGGAGACATCGTCGGCGTTCTTGCAAAAGATGCTGCGGAACCTTGACGACGGTTCGATCGCATACCTCACCGAGAAGATCAATGAGACGTGGAAAAACGGCAGCGTCCCAGAGCAATGGAAGAGCGCCAACGTCGTCCTGATCCCCAAACCCGGCAAGGCTCCGAACGTGGGCAACCTCCGACCGATCTCTCTCACCTCCTGCGTTGGGAAAGTGGCGGAGCACGTCGTCCTCAACAGACTAAACAGATATCTCGAAGAGAACAACACGGTGGCCATGCACAACTGGCTCAGAGCCGAGCGGGAAAAGCTTAGTGCCCTCATTAGAAAATTATATATATATATATATATATATATATATATATATATATATATATATATATATATATATATATATATATATATATACATGTATATGGAGAAAATCTTGTCTGAAGCGCCGCCGCTAGCTGCATGGCCCAGCGTGTTCAGCGGAAAACGTGAGAGAAGAACATGGCTGCATACAGACCTCAATACATGACGCATATCTGCGGTCTCAATGCGGTTTGGCGCTATACTGCTTCAATGCTGATCGCATTGACGTCGACATTCATCGTTAGATGGGCTCCGCCGCAATTTATTTCAATTCGACTCAGTTTTCTTTCCCGCCATGTATGCATTTCTTGTCTGCCTCCTTGACAAGATTGCTGCATAAAACAGCATGACAGGACTAAAGGGACACTGGCAGGCAGAAGAACAAAAGTAATAGGAAGCAATTATTGTGGTCAAGTACCAGGTTATAAACATAATTAAACGCATAAAACTCGGTAAATAGACAAACAATATTGTGATAATGTATTAGAAAGGCTACGTGGATTCATATCCCGCACCTCTACTAGTTTTGTCATGTAGGCTTGACAAAGATAGGGCGTCATTTCTTACGAACAGATGAATGGATTCGGTTGTTTGTTCCTCATGCAAATGGTTCGAAACACACTGGTGAAACAGCCACGAATCGGGCAGACCTCCACTCTAGCGCACATGCTGTGGGAGTGTGCGTCGACATACCCCAAGTTCATCAAGGAGGAGTGGGACTCGCTTCTGCTTAGCCCCGCTCTAGAAAAGCAAATCCTGGCTGTCCGGCGTGCCCGCGACCGGGCCGGTGGGCTAGACCTGCCGGTCCCGACGTGGGACTAGCCGGGTGCGCGACGAGTTCGCGTCCTCGCCGGACCTACAATAAAAGTTTCTTCACTCACTCACTCACGAATCAGGCGGTACGAGGGTTCAGGAAAATAAAAAATTTGAAGAAATTAAGATCGGTCTTGGGTCTCGTACTGTAGCGTACCGATTTCTTTTGTGTTGGATTGGATTCGATTTCCTTCCACGAAATCCAATACTAATCCCTGGCTCTTCTTCACAGGGCGGCCAGAACTGTAGGCAGCAACGCGTATGTTTTGTTATTTTTAACCACTCGTTGGTGGCGCATTCGTCTGGGCTGCGGTGTCCACCGCGAGGGTATACGCACCACGCACTGCGCGCGAGAAAGAAGAAGTGGCATCGGGAGCCTGCCTTCGCCTCTCCATCGTTGCAGACGTGTACGATCAGCCGTGCAGTCATGGACGACTCGACAGTCACCACCTTCAGCGAGAGCACAGCGACTCTGGAGGCTAGCAGCACCACTTCGGTCGTCGAGGACAGCGAGGGTGAGTGGCCAGCATACGAAAAGTGCGTGTGTAGCGAGTACAGCGGCCGAGGCTCTTAATTGGGACACATAGAACTAAGCTCATTTTACTCGTGTCTCTCTGTGGCGTCGTGTAGTCTTTATATCTTACATTTCTCCGCGATGCTTACGCGTTAATTACTTGCCTTCGAAGTGAACTTGTGCTGTTCGCGTTTACGAGATGGCGCCTCGAACGTAACACAGTTTGTGTTTTTTGAAGGATAGCTTTATTCACAGGTGATGTTTGTCGAAGCAAAGTGCAAGGGAGAAGGAGGTCTCGTAGTTCGGAATTGTACCGGCAGGTGTTTGTAAAAAATAAAATACGCAAACTGTGTAGTCGTAAATTGGAAGCTAACAAATAATACAATCAGATCAAATGTCAAAACGCGAAAGAATTGCACTCGAATATAATAGAAACAATGTGGCAATAGCTGAGCAGGCATACATACATATATACACGCGGAGAGAATCAGCACGTAATACAGAACCAGTAAAGCTCAAATTGTAAATATTTGAAGACAACAGCTTTCAGACAATAGACCAAATGCACAAACTGGCTGTAAAGCAACTAGTTCGAGTTTAATGGTGATAAGATTATTTTATAGTTCTTGTTGTGGTGTGAAAATGCAAAAATTTGTGGACGCGATAGGATAAACATTTTCTGCATTGTGGAGCTTTCATAATTTTACGTCATTTGGTCAACTGTCGAAGTATTGCACAGAGTGAAGCTCCAACAATTTTACGTCCTGTAGCAAAGTACAGAAAAAAGGTATTCCAGAAATCAAGCTCTAACACGTTTACGACATTCCTAAAATGCTGCAATTCTTAAAAAGAAGTCGCAGTTTCGCCATACAGGTGAAACATTGTGATAGCAAGTAATCCGAAGGCTATAGGAAGTAAGGTGAGCAGTGTTATCGGCCCTACAGACTGCTGTAAGCAGCCGCTTATTAAGTTATCTAGCAAGTATGCTGTCACGCGCGCACAGGAAACATGATCGCGGACCCTCGCTGTCAAAACGCTAACGTGACGAAAAGCGGCAGCAGCGGTAAGTGAATTGCCCTTCGTGCGGCCTCTCGCTTCAACGTGAACTGGGGCGCGCGGTAACACAGCACGCTTGAAGTCATCAGCTATCTCGGGCTGCCTAGCCTTAGCAACTGCAGATAGGGCGCGCGCGGCCGCGGCCGGAGTAGAGGAGGAGGAACGCGCTAACCTTCCTCTTTTACCCTCGCCTTCCTAGCGTGCGCACATCTCCCCGCGGCGCGCTGTAAACTCTGCAGCACTTGCCCTGAGAGTGCCTGGCTAGCGCCGCAGCGCGAAAACCCCTCGTCAGCATCTACCGTCAGTACAACCTCTCTTACTCGGCGGTGCATGGAAGACATTCTGCACCCTTCGGGCTGCAACTTTCTTCTCAGGGTGCTGTTCCGTGCTCTGCTAACCTTCGCCGATGATGGCGGTCTTGCCGATCGCCTTTGAGCTTGTCCCATGACGCTCCCAGGCATTCTCTATTGTCGCTGCTACTGCCACCTCACCTTTCTCTCCCTTCCCCTTTGTGCAGTGCGGTTGAGGTGTCCTCTATTGAGAGACAGTTACCGCGCTGCGCTTATCCCCACCTTTCACCCCCAATCAAGAATCTCTCTCTCTCTTCCACCCCCCCCCCCCTTGCGAGCTGTTGAACGAGCCACCATCCTTATCGGCTCGCCTTCGAACAATTTCCCTCGCCCCTACATCACACCGCGCGCGGCCGCGATCGTACCGCACTTGGACGTTATAGGGAACGATCACGACGCCGCCTACGATGACGGCGGAAATTTGCTTGGAATGTCCATAAAATTGCTCGTAACATACACGGACAAAAGCAAGGAACGAAATTACACATACAGCGCGAATGACACACTATGGCACATGGCGCACTATGGTACATTATGGCACACCATGGCACACTAATGATACAGCAAGAGGTCCAAGTAGCAACCTTAATAAAATTGCTATCGCAATAAAAAGCATTGCACAAAATATGTCAGCACCTAGAGAGTTTGAATTTCGCTGTCTCCTCCTGTGCTGCATGGCTGCCTCGCAGGCGAGGAAGGTAGCCGCTGCCTAGGCTGGCTGTTTCCCGGCGTCTTCTACGTGTTCCTCGCCGTGCTGGTGATCGGGCTGGTGCTCTTTGAGTACAAGACCGCTGGTGAGTGCGGGCAAGCGCGATATTTTTTAATAGCGTCAGCGTTCGAGGATACCTTCGTGGCATAGCAAGCGTAGCTCAAACGACAGCATAAAAAAATTATTTGAGAAGGCCGCCCGAATTTCATCAAGAACATCGAGAGGGTACGTCCTTTTATTAACATGTCTATTTACGGCAGTTAGGCGTAACGTATTGGCTGCGTTATAGCGGAATTTCGGTCAGGTATAAAGCACTGCTATAACGGGCGGCGTCATAGCGGAATTTCGACCAGATATAAAACACTGCTATAACGCAGCAGGAAAGTCACGAATAAGTGCCCTAAATACGCATTTTATTAGAGGGCCGCACCTTTCGGCGTTGCGAACGAAAGGTGGTTGATATTCGGGTGATATTTCCGAAAAAAAATATATGTTCTTGTTTAAAAATGCTGCGCGTTGAGTTACACGCGTCTATTGCGGTGAAGTTCGATAGCAGACGGCCGCAGGGGCAATGTTCAAAATTCCTGGGTATGGCTACAAAGAAAACTCCAAGTAAACCCAAGCTCCAAAAAGGTTTTCTTTGTAGCCTCGCGCTACAGTAGAGTGGATGAACTTTTGTTTCTTCATTTAGCTAAATGGAATGGTGTTGTGCATAAGATAGAAATATTTATGGAACGGCGTTCTTTATATCTGAACCGCTTTCTCTTTGAAGAGCCTCAACAATAAATATATAGAACTACGTTCAAGTGAAATAGATCTACACTCACACTCGCCCAATCTGCCGTTCTTATGTTCCTCATACCTGTACGTATTTCCGAGAGATTGTTCCACACCTACACCTGGAAGCCCATTTAAGCGTGTGGGACATCGGTGTGCTCGTAAAATATCAGAGCTTCAATAATGAGGAGCACCGGTTCCTATATACTTTGATTTTACGTAGAACATACCTTACAAAAATATTCACACGAGTTTTTCGTAGTTAATTGTAGCTTGTAGCTAAAACTTTAGTGGAGTGAGATTAGGCATGTATGTACGTCGCTGATGTTCGAACAATAGCTAGAGGAACACGCAAAGGTGTATTTTGAATACAACTTCGCAGAAATCGAGTAGCTTGTTGAACTCTTAGAACAGTTTTCGACTTATAGGAAACAGCATCGTACCCATTCTACGCATCTAGCGCAACGTAATCTGTTTTCAGACGCGCAGGCGCACACGATTTCGCGATTACCGTCGTGATTAGGCTGCAAAAGCGGCGTGTGCACTCGCAAATGGAGTACCACTGGCGTACCGAGTCGAATTGAAGCTGGTTCTCATTTGGGAGCCCTGGTCCATGTTGCACTCATCAGTGGTAGCAGCAAGGGATGCTAAGGAATAAGGAATGGCAATCTTTCTTTTCATAAACCTTCCCCCACCTTGCGGACTTCCGCTTAACTGATTTGCCACATTCATAGCCTCCAGTGCGCGCTGTCAGCGCGCGCCGCCCGATCTCGGAGGCCGTGCCACATTCAACATACCTGTGCCTCGAGTCGTCGATTAGTTCGGCCTAGCTCTGCGACCAATTAAAATTTAATTATGGGGTTTTACGTGACAAAACCACTTTCTGATTGAGGCACGCCGTAGTGGAGGACTCCAGAAATTTCGACTCCCTGGGATTCTTGAACGTGCACCTAAATCTAAGTACACGGGTGTTTTCGCATTTCGCCCCCATCGAAATGCGGCCGCCGTGGCCGGGATTCGATACCACGACCTCGTGCTCAGCAGCCTTAGCACCATAGCCACTGAGCAAACACGGCGGGTTTGCTCTGCGACCATGTAGCATACCATCTCCAGAGCGATTGGGCAGATCCGTTATACATAGAGAGAGAAAGGATGCATAGAAAGGCAGGTAGGTTAACCAGAGGTAGTTCCGGTTGACTACCCTGCACCGGAGAAAGTAGAGGGATAAAAAAAGAAAAAGCGCGGAAGGGGCGGGCGGAGAGAGAAAGATAAACAAGCACAAACAAATCGCGTACACTAAATTACTAAATTGCACAGCATATGGCTTTGCAAGGTGCGGAAGCTTGTGTTCGATTTTAAAACGGTCGCTGAGTAATAAACAGCATTAGAATGTTCTTGAATAATGGCAGCTGGAGTTGGTTGGCACCGGATTTAAGGAACATTAGGGAAAACGTAAAAATACACGTAATGTGGGTCGTACCTCTAAAATGATCATGCGGTGCATGATAAACGCTCGGCATGCAAGGTAAAATATGCATTAATGCATCTTTACCATCTGTTTCTCTACACAGGCGTGCGCCAAATGATCTTCGCACCTGCGGAGATCACGCCCGAAGTGATAGCCCCTGCAGTCCTACGCAGTAAGATGGTTTTAGGTTTTTCCATTTTCTTTTCATTATCTAAGAAAGGCCCAAGTGACCACATAGACTAAAATCATCGTGTTTGTTCATATCTGGACACCTCCTTCGATATTTTTTTTTTTATTTTCACGGCCCGTGATGAACAAACCTAATGAGTTGAGAGAAAATCCGCAGAGTATCTACAAAGTTATTAAGTCTTACTCTTGCTAAGCTCTATAACATTCTGCTCAGATCATTTGGTATAGCGACTGTCGCCGATGTAGGCGCAGGACTCGGATTCGATTTCAAGACCAGAAATAATGCTTCTTCTTCTTCTTTTTTTTTTTGTCGGAACGCAAAGCTTTCTTTCCGGGGAACCATCTTTCCTCGTAACCTTTAGCTTTACTCAGATAAACGCTACTTTGCCTTCCTTTTTCTTATATAACAAAGTGGCGGGGAGCGGGCTCACTGAAAGATAGGAGGATGGTGCTTGTAGTCTGGAAAATACGGTACTGCGTTGAATCCTCGGTCTGCCTTGAACCACCCATTGTTGGTCAAGGGGACACTGGTAAGCGATTGCACGTGACCGATTTATTTCAAGGAGTTCTTCGATACGCAAGAACTAAATGGCGTAGATTTATATCAAACAATATCTTACGACCCATTTCGTGGATGCAGATAATCTCGAAAAACGTTTTGTGCACGTAAGCAAGCACTCGAGCACCATTGCCTGGTATAACGAAAAAAAAAATCTAGGCCCCAATTTAGCAGCGCTAGCTAAGTGTGCGATAACGTACTTAGATTGTTATTTATGTGACGCCTTGACAGCTGCGTGCTCTTGCGTCACGCCGAGCTTGAACACTTCCATTGATCAAAGTTTCAGTTTCAGTTTATTATTGGATATTTTTCGACGAAAAGTCGGTGCATTACAAAAGATACAAAGCGAGGTGTTTATAGGTATAGACTCTCACAAATTTCCTATTTCGTGCTTACTGTTTCGTGTTCAATCCTCTAAAGAAATGCGCTACCGAACCTCTGTTTTCCGGCACAGAAGCCTAGGGTTGCCAACCATATCGACTTTATCGGGACAGTCCCGACTTTGAGTACATGTCCCGTGTCCCGATTTGACCTAGTCGGGATGGCGTTGTCATAATGAAACATACAGGCGGTTTCGTTTTTTTGATAGTTCGATTTCTGTTACAGGCCCTAACTGTTCCCCGTACCTCTATTCGTATTGCTTGATGTGTTAATCTGGCAACAAAACTGCTCCTTTCTGGTTGTAAATCAACGCTAAAAAATTTAGCGAGCATTCCGGATGTGCAATATCTCAGCCATGCTAATTTTCATACAGCTTACTTTAGAGGACAGACCCCTTATTATTAAGAGCATTAAGATTAGGAGTGTCATAGCCGAAAAAAAAAGTGTGTGTGTGTGTGGGAAGTGTGAAAAGCCGGTCACGAAGTAGATGTAGAGAGGGGATGGGAGAGCTTAAAAGCGTGTATATGTGTATTTATATTTTCTCTACGCAGTCCTTGGTGTGATTGTTTGTTGGCTTCCTGTTCTTCTATCGTTCATTTATAACGAAGGTCCCGAATCTGGCAGCCTTTATGCCATTAGCTAGCAAACGAAGTTTTTTTAGTGACGTGCCTGCTCTCCTAAGTTTACGTGTTACGTGACGCCATCGTGCAAGAAAGGATGTTCCACGCCCGCCAACCATGATATGAGTGGCGCTGGCTAACGCTCCCAGGGCTACTTCTAGTAAAACATCAATACCCAAGTTAGTGGACGAATTGATAGCCACTGCCCTAGCACAATCGGTAGTGCGACGCACGCGTAATGGGGAGGTTGTGGGTTCGACTCTCACTGGCGACGCGGTAACTTTTTGTCTACTTTCATTTCCCTTTCCTTTATTATTTTCGACATTTCCATTTCTACCACGGCTGATTTCCCTGATGCTTTCCTTGGCTTCATTGTCTGTCGGCGTCATACGGTCATGATATGTACATGTGTTACACACACACACACACACACACACACACACACACACACACACACACACACACACACACACACATATATATATATATATATATATATATATATATATATATATATATATATATATATATATATATATATATATATATATATATATATGTCCTCAGTTGCGCGTCACTCTTCGAAGAAGCAGGACGTGTGTCGAATGAGCTCCTGTACAACACTTTGCAATGTAGTGAACGCGGTTTAAGTCACAGATCCGGGACCTCACAGAGGTGCGACGTAATGCTAGCGTATTCCTCATTTTCCATTTCGCATTAAATGACCACTGAGTTTCTTTTGATTTTCCGACCTTCCGAATTTCTGGGCTTGGCCATACATCGAGCCCGTCCGAATAGGGTATTCAAACCCACGTTCCGGCAGGTGGCGGTAGCATCAAAATGGCTGCGACAGCGACGAGTGCCGGCAAAACTGCGGGTGCCGCCGCGACGCCTAGTAAGAGCCGGGCCGGCCACACGGTCGCCGTCACCACGGCTTCGACCAACAGCTCGACGGCCGGGACCCGGGGTCTGATGAGGCGGTTTCTGTGGCCCTTCGGCACCGCCACACCTGTCGCCAAGAGCACCGGGCCGCGATGGCGTCCACCTGGTGAGCAAATGCGAGCCATGGGTTCGCGAAGTTGACCACTGTATGTTTTGTTTCATGTCGAATTCCTCCAGATATTTCTCGTGGTTTGGCTAAACGCGGGCGAAATGGATAACGCATGGCGACAGGTTGTGTGTCCCAGTCGCTGATGCTTTCTTTTTGTTGTACGCAATAACTATATGCATATACACAACGTTATTTTATCTAATCATTTGATTGACATGATGCCAATTACAAAGTACTTAGGGAGGGAAGCAGGGGAGACACGCTTCCAGTGTATGTGTCAGTTCGCCCGTAAGTTTATTAAATTTCACGTAATAGCCGAGACGCTGACCTGAGCAGCAGCGATGGCGGCGCCATTTGGTTACATTGAGTTCAACCAGAGCGTAAAAAATCATTATTAAAATTTTGGGCTCTCACTCAGCTGCTGGCGTGAAGCCGTCAGACACAGCATAATTATAAACATATAGTGCTTTGGAAAATTAAATTTCTTAAGCGAGAACAGCATGAAACTCGGAAACGTTTCGTACGCTCTGTGGTTGAACAAATGCCGAAATACGTCGTTAGTAGCGCTCCTGTTGCTGCCGTCGGCGTCTCCAGCGTACTGTATAGTGCCATAAAGTGCTATACGTACGCAGGACAGGTTAAAACTCTTTCTTGTGCCTTTTCAGAGTCGTGCTTCAACGTGACCGTGGTGACGTGCGACTTCGAGTCGTTCCGGGAGCGGGCCTTCTACGTGGCCGAGTCCTCGTACGGCGGCTTCTTCTGCGCCGAGTGGCTGCAGCACACGCACTGCCCCGTCAACGAGGATCGCTTCAGCGTCTACAGCCACTGCGACTCGAAGTGCAAAGGTGGGCACCTAACCGGCTCATTGCTCACACTCGTGAGTGATTCTAAGAAAGCGATTCGGTTTGTCACCAAGTGTTGAAGCTTTTTATAGGTGAGAACCCACGTAAATTTACTGTCACCCATAGGGACCTGGCGAACATAGGTCATGCGTCTAAGATGTGATCATAAATTATACACAGTGCTTGCCCTGGTTCGTCAAGCATCTTGCCTGAAGCCTCTTATGTGTCATATGTGCCTCCGTGATGTGTGATCACGAAAAATTTCCCTGCGATAACAATTCGTGATGGGTACTTAGAAGGACGGGCGCATTCTGGGCAGAAGCCTCTTGAGCCTCATATACGCCAGATCACGCGAAAAGCTAAAGAGAAATAAGACAGGCGGGGAAATATGCAAATATGTGCTACGAATCTGGGAGGAAACAACGATCACTCACTGAGTGCATGCTAGATGGCACCACAATATCGCTCCGCGTGCAGCACGGGAAAAGAGTTCGTGGCGAGCAGGACCTGCACCCGGGTATAATGCTATACTTCGCCTGTGTGTGTGTCAACGTGCAGCTGAAGCGGCGATAGAGAAAGCAAGAACCGGCACGTCAGCGGCAGTTTGGGTAAGGGAAACCGGTACTTGCTATCACGTGTTTATTCAGACGAAGTTTTATGCGAACGGTATTCAGTTTCGTCCAGCTCAAAGCACTTGTAGCCAAACAAGGCCGTAGTGAGCGACACATCTGAGCCTGCTGGACCTTCGCGTTCTCGTCGAGTTTACAATGATACGTAGCAAACGCGCAACGAGTGAAAACGTGCGATAATTCGTGGCACCCACGCGCTTGCCGACGCAGCCACCTCGGGCCACAAGTGCGACGAGCCGAGGTTCCGGCTGTGCACCACGGCCGACAAGGTGTACCAGTACTACTACAGCCAGGGCAAGTGCGAACCTCTGGACAACGATGAGACGGGCTGCCTGGTTGGCAGGAACCGCTTCGAGAACGGGGACGCCTGCACGCAGGCCTGCGGTGGTGAGTGTGTGTATGTATGTACGGACGAACCACCGCATGCCACTGAAAATGGGAAGCAAACGAGAAAGCAAAGCATTCGATTCGTCGGAGACTACTCGTCGCAAACATATCGCTGCTCCGGTTACTGGAATTGGCTGGAAATATTTCCACGTTGGGGAAAACCTGTAAGCATTCGAATGCGGATGTTTATGCGATAAATAAATAAATAAATAAATAAATAAATAAATAAATAAATAAATAAATAAATAAATAAATAATGGCTGTGGCTTAGCTAAGGTTAAGCCCAGGATGCGAAGCATACTAGCCTTTATTTTAGTTGTTGAACCACTGTTTAGCCTGGTGAACTGCTGTTGCTTGGCTATATTTGGTTCGGCTAGACGAAGAAACAACTCATGCGTTACTCTGCTTCGCCTTCAAGAGTGGAACGCGACAGCGTTCCCGTCGACCCGCCAAGGGGTGTAAGACAATGGGCTACAGCGCAGCGACTACGCGCCCCGCATTGGACGCGGTGAGCGTCGAGCAACGCAGCGTTCGGCGCCGCAACGAAATGTGCGCCTGAGCAAGCGACGCACGCCTAGCCTTAGAAACAGCTCGTTTCTAAGGCAACACCGCATTCACTAGAGGCGCTTTTGTACCGCTTTGAAGCATCGTACTCGTGGCTCAGTGGTAGCGTCTCCGTCTCACACTCCGGAGACCCTGGCTCGATTCCCACCCAGCCCATCTTGCAAGAGTTGAGCCATAGCCACCTAGAAACAAGCGCAGCTGTTTATATACCGCCGCAACGCCGCGAGCGACGGCGCGAGTTGGAGCCCCGTTTCTCCTCTGTCGTGACGTCACGGTGTCACGTGGTCAGCCTTGAAGGCGACACCGCCGCGCCTGAGGAGCTGGGTTGAGCTCTAGTAATATGCTTCGCATAATAAATAAATAATATTGACGTGACTATCGTCGTAGCGGAAACCGCATCTATCAAGTTTCCAGCTGCAGGTACCAGTTATTTGTGTTGCCTTTGTTTTCTTTCGCTAAGCATAACACCCCGTCCCACCGTCTCGTCTGCAGCAGTGATTGAGGCACGCAAAGGGGAGGGCTCCTGCGCCTGCGCTGTAACCCAACTGTTTTCCATAGCTTAAGGACCTCTAGAGAGTTAAGAAAAGCTTTATCCAGTAAACTAAATTTCTGTAATAGAAACACGTCCGCTTTTACCTTGAGAGGAGGCTTGGCAAACTCGAAAAGGCATAGAGAAAAATAAAGTAGGTGGGACGCCATTTTCAAGTACACGTCCACCCCCACCCTAGGGCTCCCGTGACGTCATCGTGGATTTTGACAGCATCTGCTTCGATCTCCAGTGAGCTTTTCATAGTTAAAGATGGACTCTGCTGCATGCTAAAGGGCTGAAATATGCGATGAATGAAGTTTTGGGAACCTCAGCTGTGCCAAGTTACCTAAATATTAGAAAATACTTCTAAATATGTAATGTCACACAATGACGCACAATGAGGTTTTGGCGCGAGATCCAAGGAAGGGACGCTTGCCCTCCGTTTTCTCCACCATGGTAATGAACTCCTTCTCACCATATAGGAATGAAAATACGCATTTAGTAAGAATGATTTACCCTTCAGAAGGCATTTACCGTCGCTTGTTAGTGTCACTTTAACGCATAGCCGCGTAGTGGACTACATATATAGCGCAGTGTTTTGCGCGTGTCTACAAAAAAAAAACACTTTGATATTTAATATGAAAGTCAGCGCGTAAAACTCATTCTATTTTTTAAAGCGATAGCTTTAAGGGCCCCGTGGCGCCGTAAGTCCGGCGTCGTCGGCGTTGTGCGTGCGTTGACCGTGAGCGAAAATTTTCTACCAGCGTGGCGCGCGCCGTGTTTCTACCAATCACAGAGCGGCGCGCGCCGCATCCGCCGGTTCCTTGCAGCACCACCAGATGGCGCTCGCTTCCACGCATCCGTCACATCTGTCGCATCCGCGGCGCCGGCCGCGTGGAAAAAGAAAGAACCAGAAAACTTAGCTTCCGTGCATAGCGGCCTCCGCAAGCGTTTTTCGGTAAAGACGACGGTTGCAAAAGCTGAAGTTGGCGGGAAGCATGAGAAGCAGTCTTTAATGCTATCGCGTTAATGCTATGCGTGTGCCATTTTTCTATATAAGAAGGACTTGATTAAGAAAACTTAGTCATGCCGTTTTGTACCGTACAGTTTCTTTCAAAAATAACTAGACGGAACTCTAGCTCTGCGATAATTCGCTTGTATGGAAACATCCATCTGTCTCATTTTCGTGCTTGTGACTTCAAATGTTCTTTCGACAATAAATATCACGTTTTATCGTATTTAAATTTTTAAGCACTGTTGGTTTTTAATGCACCAGGGCAATGAACACGTGCGTAGTTATTTGTTGCACTTACCGAAAATGGTCAATTTGCGAATTCACACAGCACTTTCAAGTGAGAAGCAGCGCAATGTTTAGTAGTCCATGTACTGCTTGTCATGGGCATGTAGGCTGGACCGCCATAGTGTACTTGGGCCTCCCGTAGACATTAGCGCCAGTTTTCTATGTAGTAAATTTCGTAGGAAACTCTGGGTGTGTTTCAATTGTGGCTAGCTTTGAAGACAATCCAAAGCCAAGGTGAAAAAAAAAAAAATAAGTTCGAGAGCCCGTCGTACACGGTTCCTTTGTCGCGGGCTCCGAAAAGTCCCCCGTTTTATTTATTTTTAGCCTTAGAGGTACACTAAAGAGAAAAATAATTTCTTCTGCATCGGTAAATTACTTTTCTATGACGCCAAAGACACCACTCTTACCACGATAAGACGCTTGGTAAACCAGAAAAAGCGCAAAAACGAAATACGGGTGGCGAGGCCTCCTTGAAGTTCTCGTACCTGGTCGCTGTGTCGTCTTGGATTTTGACGGCATCTTCTACGGCCTACTTAATTATATAGCGGTACAGATTGACTGCACTGTATACTAAAGGAACCAAATATTAAACATGGCCAGTTTCGGGAACCTTTACTCAGCCAACGCGGCCCTAATGCGAAAACATACTTTGGAATGCCTAACGTCACACTGACGTGCGGCGTCAGGGTTCCGGCGCGAAATACAAATACTGATACTTCGACCTTCATTTACTCATCTAATAACCAAACTAAACTATTATTTTGAAATGACTGCCTGCAGGGTTCTCAAACAATGCTTTATTAGTCTCAAGGGATTTATTGCTTCGCTTTAGCGTCCCTCTAACAGTGACCAGCAACTTCTTCACCATCGCGTTACCTGATCGGACGACTTTTCGTCGAACCCTCGACTAAAGAAAGGCCTCTGTGGTCTGCATCGTCGCACCGTTCTCACCCGGCGGTCGCGCGCGCGCGCGCAGACGAGGACACCCTGCAGAGCCGCTGTCGAGACGAGTGGGGCGTTGCGACGTGCGCGTTCGACCACCTGCGCTACCTGTACTACTACAACGCCGAGAACCAGGCGTGCGAGATGTACAACTTCTGCGGCCGCAGCGCCTTCCGCACGGCGCACGACTGCGAGCGGGCCTGCCTGGCCGAGCAGCCGCCGCCGCCTTCGGTCGCCGACGACGTGAGCGCTTCGCCGGCGGAGAGGCGCGCGACCACCAAGGACGACGCGGCCGACGGCAGGGCCGTCCGGGCGCCGTACGTGAGGCGGCGAAGGCGACCGCGCAGGACGCGCTGACGCGCACCCGGCGCGAACGGACTTTGGTATTTTTAGTTCTCGTCGTCGTTCGTTACGATTTGAATAAAGTAGCGTGTGTAGTGATTTTTAGAAGAAAGGAAGAGAGAAGTGCAGTGCCGTAACTGTCTCTCAAAGAAGGACACCTCAACAGCACTGCACAGGGTAAGGGGAGTGGGGAGAAAAGGATCAGGAAGAGAAGGAAAGAAAGCGGCAAAAAAAAAAAGACAAGGTTGAAGAAGGAGCGATGCGGGGCTTATAGCCGCGCTCTCAGCTGCGTTTCGCAGCAAAAGTCAAGGAATAAAGTAGCGCGAAACAGCGCGCATAACGGCCTCCAAGCATAGAGAGAGAGGAGAGAGAGAATCATGCCAATCCCACGCACTGTGGGAATCGATGTAAGTGAAGCGTTCTGTGCTGTTTGCTTTGATTCGCGACAATTAGCGGTGATCTTGGCGGCGAAGTTGTTCAGCGCTTAGTGCAACACGAGAGACTAGCATCAAGCGATGGAATCGTATAAAGCATTTAATATTCAGCAGCGCGTCCTTGCGCATACTGGAACCAGCGCGGCACAAACAGAACCAGCGCAGTTTCCAGTGCGAACCAGCGCCTGTGCAGCACAAACCAGTGCGCCCCAGCGTTATGGCAGTGGAACCAGCGTCTGTTCCAATGTGACCCAGCTCTTATCCAGTGTTCTCACTGGCATCCCAGTGATTCCCAGCGAGGGCCAGCGTACCCAGTGCGATCAAGTGCCAAAAGAACAAAAAAGAAGCGCGCTGGTTTCACACTGGAAGGCGCTGGAAGACGCTGGTTTTTGCAATAGGGTGGTGAGTTGATGTTAAAGGTTACCTTGAGAGCGCCACTGCAGTTTGTCTGCGTAGTACACAGAACACACAACGAGACGTGTTTGCTTGCACCGTTGTGCATAGGTGCTGATTAAGAAGCTCCAGTCATCGGAATTAATCTACAGCGTTTAAGCGACGTACCTCGTAACATCTTTTTTGCTTTGTGATGTGGAGTTCAAATCAGTTAATCAAACAAGCAAGCAAGTAATCGTCTGTCGTGCTATTAACTTTCCTGGCACCACTTACATACATATACGTGTAACCTGGTTGCCTACAGTCATAACCTATGCGGTCTCTTCCGCAAGCATGAAGTGTTGTGAAATGCGCTTCGGCAATCGGACAACGTCAGAGCGCTGCAATCTGCTGGCGTGGCACCTAAGAATTTCCTTGAGGCGTAAGCACCCGGTATCTATCCATACTCGTCTTCGTTTCATTCCTTTTACGTCACCGTTCTGTAATGCCCCCCGCGCCTATATAGCTGTTGCTCTGTTTTCTGCTTCACGATTTTCTCTCCTCCCTTCAGTGCTAGAAAGTTCGATTGGACAGATTAGCTATGTTATGATAAATTTGCCACTTATCGTCAGACCACCAAAGCTAAGCAACATTGTGCTGATGGCCATGTCGTGATAAATTTGCCGCTTGTCGTCGGATCACCCAAGCTAAGCAACATTGTGCTTATGGCCATGCCATGATAAATTTACCGCTTATTGTCAGATCACCAAAGCTAGGCAATGTTGTGCTTAGTCGCCACTTCGGAGAGAAAGCAGTTATTGGATTGCTAATTTTGGTGTTGATGACTCCGCTGCTGCCGCCGAATAGTTGAGGTGCTTACGCTGATTGAGTTAAATGTGGCGACCTTGGAAGATGATGTCCCTCTCCCCAGACATTTAACAATGATAATTGTTATGTTAATCTTGCTGCTCTGTTTTGGCAGGAAGTCAGGTAGAGAGACTGCCAGGGACGTTGTCAGGAGGATAGCTCTGCGTAGTTACGTTGTACTGGAAACTGGGAAGGCAATAGGGAAGATGAGGAAGAACAAGCGAAGGAAAATGTTATGAAAACCTCCGTACTTACGAAAAGTATGTTTGCTTTGGGTACCGGGACGTCGTGGGTTGCACTTGAATTAAATGGCCGATTCACTCGCACGAGCATCCCTGAACGGCCCTATCATATCTGTTTTGCCGACATCAGCTTATGTCACCGCGGCAAGGTACAGAAATTTCGCTATATCTCAAAATTCTGCAATATCCATGCTAACACAGTGTTCTGAATTCCACCATCTTGGCTTCCCATGGAATATTAATTGGTGTCCTTCAAGGCAATTGGAAGTATCCTTTACAAAATTGAGATGTCGTATACCTCCTCTAAATATTTACTTGCACAGGTCTGGTCTCGTTATGTCCCCTCTATGTTCTTATTGCAGTGCACCTGAAACTATCGAACATTATTTTCTCTCATGTCGCCGCTTTCTAAGACAAAGAAAAATATTAGAATACTCATTTACCATACTTGGCGTATCGCTAACCTCGACAAGCATTCTTTCTTTTGGGGCAACTTCACTGATAGCCAGCCACAGGGATGCTTTTCTTGCAGTTTACAATTTTATTAGAGAGACAAAAAGAGTACCTTGCTGATTTTCTACAATTATCCATAGTTTCTATTACTTTATTTCTTTACGTTAAATTATTTTATCAAAATTCTTACCAATATTTTCATTGCAAGTCTAAATTACAGTTCTATCGTCCCATGCTCCACTATTCAAATCTAGTTTCTCTATACTTCTAACCTTGCGGAAAACCACCTGCTTCTTGGCCAATCCCCCATAGTGGGTACGCGCCACTGTCTGGGACACAAGACAAGACAAGGTAAGGTTAGAGCACTGTTGCACGTAGTCTGCCACGGAAGGAAAGCATCATCCCCTGAACCAACGTTTAGACAAATTGTGTCAAAGGAACATGGCAACTTGAAATGATCAACAGCGTTGGAAGTAACAAAACAAGAAAAGAACTTGCAGTCCTTGGCTAACGTTTAGACAAAACGTTGTCCAAATGTTGGCTCTGGACTGAGGTTTCTTCTTCTAAACCGTTCTTGATCAATTCCTTCTGCACCTTCTTGTAATCCCGTTGTACAGTCTGTCACAGTTTCACGACGTGTCGCACTTTGAATGTCACAGTACTGAACAAAGTAAATGGGTTGGCCCCCGGCTAACGCCGCAAGCGCATTATATTTCTTTCAGCCCATGTTTCCTATTTCGTGGCACAATACAAATAAGTCATCCAAGGCCGCTCGCACTGCCCATGCCCTAATCGACCCTGCTTTTGCCTAACAAGCTCACCGTGTCAAGGGCCACGCACAAGGCAGTTAAACGCTGACGATGTCTTGACAGCGCGATGCGAAGAACCGGTGTTTGCATAATGACGCGATTTAACCTCCATCTTTATAACCTGGAGAGCGCGTGCGCGTTTCTGACGGTAGTGTCCGAGCGTTGTCTTGCTGACCAGGGACGGCGAGCGGTATACAACAGGCAGCGACTGAATCTCGCAGAATGGAAGCCCCCGTCGACCCTCGAGCCCCTCCACAAAGCACGGCGGGTGGCAAATGTGCCCCCACGCTGGCGCCTGGACGTCGCGGGAGGTGTGAACATGACACGCTCTTGTAATTTTGGCTCGAGTCGAGGTTCCCGGAGCCAAAGCACTGGAGCCTTTTGTTCACGCCTCAGTGAGCATCACCGAAGGCCAAGTACTCGCCGCATTCGCTGGACGCGCGCGGGACCATTCAGGATTGAATTTTAAAGAGCGGGGCTCCCTCTCCTCGTGTTTGTAGAACTCTCCTTGAAGACGTCCTTCTCCATTCATGCTCTCTCTCTCTCTATCACCGATGTGATGGCGAAGCCGTCGGGTGGTGCACAGAGACTGGAGTGACCGTGCTCCGCTGAGCTCGAGGTCGCGAGTTGAATCATGGCTGCGGCGGTTGCACTTCGATGGGGCAGAAATGCAAAAAAAAAAAAAAAAAGAAACGCTCGGGTACTTAGATTTAGGTGCACGGTAGAGAATCCCTGGTGGCCAAATTAATCCGCACTGCCGCACCACGGCGTACCTCATAATGAGATCGTCGTTTTGGCACGTCAGATGGTGTTTTGGCAATCCTGGCGCCAGAATTTAACCGTGATGCAACAGTACCGCTTTGAGGTAAACGCATTACCAGTATTCAGACATAAGTGGACAGGAGCAGATAAAAGGTTATATCAAAATGTGAAATGACTGCTCACGGGCCATATTGCGGTGGTAGCCAAAGACTACTAGGTATTGTCTATAGGGTGGTGAAGGAGCGTTACAGCGGCTACTTGGTCGCCACTGAGCTGAGTGTTCGAGTATTTAGCCGTGGCCGTCATCCCGAAGTCTGCGGTGTGGCTCTATGCGGGTGCTACATTAGCAAAAGAATGCGGCTCCTGTATCCCATTGTGATGTTCCTGACCCATGCTCTGACCCTGACCCTGAAGTTTCTGTGCAAGAAGTCAAATCTGCGTCGTCCTCCCCCACCGCATGTCGTCGCAGTTTACAGATAACTAACTAATCGTAGTGCTTACGATTCGTGTCAATCACATATCGTGTCAATCACATATCGTGCCAATCGCAGATCGTGCCAATCACGGTTGGTGCCATTCCTCGTGGGCCAGCTCACGAATCTCCCCGCCTGCCAGGCACACATAACCGGCTGACGTTGACAGCCAAGTCAGGTCGTAGGTGAATTTTTCGAGCACCATTTCCCCCGAGCATCCTGCTTGGAAGAATCAAAACTATACCAAACACGTTCCACAGTGCACGGGCGTTCTATCTGTTCCCCGCCCACTGTATACGTTTTCGACATTGTGGAACTGTCGGCGGACACCTAGTTGGCTTCCGTTCGCAACTTCGCTTTTAGAAACCTAGTGAATAACAGGCTGCTGCCGCACCTTTAACCGCGAACCTCGCGGCGTTGTTCGCGCGTTGTCTCGCTTGAAATCACGCCAGGAAAAGGGGGAGGGGCTCAGCTGGACACCGTCCCGGCGCGATCGACGCTGGCGTCTTGCGGCAGAGACGTGTCCGTCCACGTTAAATTCTCAATGACTCAATTTCTCAGCTGTCCCTCTCTATCTTTTTTCATCATCTCGGAGCCTCTAATACACCGGCGCTCTAATCAGAGGAGGATCGGTTTACTCCTTTCATGCAGCCGGTAGATGGTGAAGCTCCTTGCCGCCGTGAAGAAAATTAACTCTCACCTGCCGCCGTGTTTTCCGGGTCCGTTCAGAAACGATTAATCAAACCTCTCGCAATTCGTGCGCGTGGCCTTGTGCGTGTCTTAGAAGCCGTGATCGTGTAGTAGCAGCTCGTGTGCTACGGGCTCTTTTGTTCGGGGACTAACCCTCCCCCCCACCCCCTTGTACTCTCACTCCCCGCCCCCTTCGTTTTTCCTATGAACCATGGTTCTATGCAGGGACGAACATTACGTTCTACACGCATGCGGGGCTATCTGATATTACGATACATTAAAACCGTGCTCCCGTGCGGGCAAACCGAGGACGTGTAATAAGCGTGCCCGAATCTAGCAGGCTACCAGGTGCGATAGAAAGAAAGATAAACGCAAAAAGAAAGCAACAAATTGACGAAGCTCACGTGTGAAACGATTTAGCAACGGGTCGATAGATTTGGATGAACGTCCGGAGGAAAGGGGAATGGCGTTGTGAATGTATACAGGAAGAAGAACTCGTATTACGGTATCGTGTGCGCATACAGACACAATGAACGCTGTGGCTGTTCTTAGCTTCTTCCTTTTTTTTTTTCGTCGAAACGGATTGCTCATGCGCACGTGCGTCAGAATCTAAAGTGACTTCCTCATTACCGGCTCGCACTATAATTGCGAGGAGTATAATTGCAGAGTTCGCAGTCGAGATGGCGGCGCGGCGCTTTTACGCGCTGCATGTATACACGAACGAAGCGATGCTCCTATGAGAACGGGCTGCGTTTTAATAATAACAAAAATAATATAACATTAGGGGAGAAGGGATCGAGTATACGCAGGAGGCGAGGGTGTGCAAGAAAAGATGGGCCCTTCGAGAAGTGTTTGCCTGGTGGCACGCCAAACGGCAAGCACTCGTGTACGGGATCTGGTCCCTTCCACGGGCACCGCGATTTGTTTGACCAGAGGAGGGAGGACTGCACGCTTGGCCAGGGGCAACACCTCCGGCGGCAGGTCCCACCCGGTGTGGTCGCGCCGGTCTCGCTACCAGGGAGGTCTTGTCACACTTCGATCGGGCGCGCTTGCGCAACGCGCGCGCGCTTGTAGACGCGCGACGCCGCCCTAACTACACCATTGTTCTTGCGCCAGCCACATGCTATACGCGCGACGCTCGCGGAAGCGTTAATCTTCGCCGGCGCAATGAAGAGCTCTCGCCCGCCGTTCTTTGTCTCATTAATTCGCAGCTTCAAGGTTAAAGTTGTCGCATGGAGGCAGACATTACAAGCTGATCCGACTCGGCGATATCGAATAACTGCTCATATCCGCCGGAGGGCATCCTCGTGTGTAAGCTGCATCCATGCGTAAGCGTAAGTGCGCCCCGGCGGTGTTTAACGTAATGTGCTCGTCGTTTTAAGATTGTGAATCTCCCATGAGGAAGGACGTTGGGGGGGGGGGGGGGTGCTTGCGGAATGCAAAAACAAGACCACCGGGCTAGTAGAATGCACGCGTGGATGAGGCAAGGTCGCCACTGGTAGTTTCCAGATAACTATCTACACTCTAACATAATCTATTTTAACCGACGGCTAACGTGGACGAGCGGTGACACTACTGCAGTGAAGTGACTGGGCGATTGTGGCTCACGTTGTCAGCGAGAGGAAGCCACGTTTTGCTCGCACTCCCTCCTGGCGATGACACGCTGTCGAAGGTTGTTTAGGACGACGCACATGATAAAGGTATTCTTCAAGCATATATGGTTGAGCGTGCGGTACAGTGATGTGAAGGAACGTACACGGTTTCGTTTCTGCTTCGAAGATAGGAAGTCCTCACGGTGTGTTCTCGTTCGTACGTGAGTTCCTTCAGCGAAGTAAGTGTCACTCTTGGGAAAAAGGAGATAAAGAAAAAAAGTATAAGAAGTAACTTATCAATTCAATACTGTAGTAGAATTGTTCGTCTTGAAGCGTACGGTGAGGGGCTAGTTGGTATGACATTATGAGAACAAAGAAAAACTGCGCAAAAAAGAACAAGACAGAGAAAGAACCACACGACACAGGCGCGCCTGCGCCTGTGTCGTGTGGTTCTTTTTTCTTGGTTCTGATATTCTTCGTCTTGTTAATTTTTGTCAATGTTGCTATCACTTTTGTATACATAGATTTTGTTTTAAAAATCTTAAACAACACTCTTGGGTCTCACCAAGTGTTTATGTGTACGATGCATACATCTGAATTTGAAATAAAATGCAAACTTCTTTCCTTTTCAGGCGTGTTAGGTAAAAAAGAAAACTACTTCAATAAATATAATAGAGTTGTATATACTGCCAAGCGACCGGACGTAGTGCCTTGTGTTTTTGTCCTCCCTACGGACACCGAGTGTGGCCCTCTTTAGACTGTTCAAGCGGCTGAATTACATTTAAACCTCGTTACAGCGAAACGGGATATAATGAAGTGAAATTCACCTTCAAATTCCCATACATATTCATGTTGCAATACATGTACTAGTGAATATAAGAAAGTAATGGATGTAACGAATTCTGGCTCCCCTAAACTTCGTTGTAACGAAGGTCTCACTACTCAAGACAAATAGATTCTAGGACCGTGGCCTTAGGCTTCGCAGGTTCACAAAACAATGCAAACGCTGTTGCAGTTTGCGCAGTCAAACAGTCTCAGTGATCGATTGCGGACGCGATGGGCAGCCCAGCGTGTGAGCACTGCTAGTACTGCGCTCCCTTCTTAGACGGCAGTTCTTTGGCACCCGTTCCTTCGGCTAGCGTCGGCGTTGCCGTAACCGAGCGAATGAGCAGAGCGAAGGATGAAAGAGCGAACGCGGAGCGCAGCCGCGGTTGAAAGACGGTGACAGTGAAAAGAAGGTGGGGAGGAAAGCAGAGGAGTAGGATGCAGGGGAATCATGAGGCGGAAAGCGGAGGAGGAGAGATGGCGAAAGCGTGAGAAGAAAACCGTAGAGCCGCGCAAGACGGGCTTTGCGGTGACGATAGCTGCTAGATGGCGCCAGAGTAGTATAGCGCGCTTCGTCTGTTCGCCGATGACGCCACCGATACCATATATGAAAACAAATCGCTGCCTGAGCGTAGGTCTATTTGCGGCGACTGCTGCGAATCGCGCCCACAGCGCTGCCTCTCGCGATCTGCCGCTTAGCGAGGCAGTCGCGCTACACTTCGCTCCGTTTGCAACGTGCCACACGAGACATATTGTCCGCGCCAGCCAATATATAGCGAAATGGAAACACGTATAGAGCTGCGCTCGTTTCACATTAGGGATTATCGTAATTGGCGGTCAATTCTTTTGACACACTTCTTGGTGCAGGCTAGCAAACCGAATACGTTTGCGGTTGAGCTCGCTATCTTTCGTTCTTTTCTCCCTTCTCTTTTAACACCTGGCTTACCCGGTACGAACAGATCATGTTGCACCATTTGTGGCTCGGCGTCCCATCTACCAGCTTGTGTGCCTTCCTCATTGGTATGGCTAAAGCCCCACGTGGGGCAAATGCACCTGTGACGGGGCGTTCATACATGTTCTTTGCGTCTGCCCATGCTATAGCGCCGGGGAGCAAGTGATGTTCGCACTGCGAGACAGACAGGACAATCGGTCACTATCAGAACAGGAAGTTCTAGGCCGAACTTCGCTAAGGTAACTCGACGCGGAAGGCTTTGTCTGTGCTGCGCACGTTCCCAAGGTCTACGTGCGTTCCTAAAGTCCATTCCCTCGTGCAATGTAGCAAACGAAGACAACCCCTAGTTGGTTAAGGCGTGCGTTTGGGCTAGTTAGAATAGCATACTTCGAATACAGCGCTGCATAAGTAAGATAGACAAAGAGCCCTTTGTTGTTGTTGTAGCTACCAGGAGGAAGTTGAGGTCTAGGCAGTCCAGGCGTTGCGTAAGTTCTATGCCTTGTTGTTGCTGTTGTTGTTATCCTGAATAATTCTAGTTTACCCACAATGTGGGGTTGACCATGAATCAGGTGGTGACCATGAATCAGAGAAAACGACAAGAAAAGGGGAGATTATGAATTATATATAATTTGTAATTTCCCTGCCTCTCAATTCAACCTTTCTTTGTCTTTCTCTGTTTCCTCCGTGTCCACCAACTTGCTCTATGCTGTTTTGTGTTTAGATTTTTCGAGCATGCGATGCCCAATAGGCGCCGTGGAGCAGGCGCCAGCAAGACTCTCTTATGGCACTGGCAATCTCGTCGTTACCAATTTCATAGTTTAGCAAGCTCCTCTAGCCTCCGGTCGTCACGAAAAAGAGAAAAGGAAAGCGAAGTCAAAGTAAATCGCACCCACTACCTCGTCAAGCCAATCAACCCACGACCCCTCGACCTGACCAACTACAGCCTAATGAGCTCATCGTCGCCAGAATCTGTATGGGCGCGTTTACAGCATGGACGAGAAGAAACGCTATCACCTTGCTTAGGGTTTGTTATAACGCGGGGCTTGCACTGTACGCTACCAGGAAGTGGGAAAACATGTATTACTACGAAGAAGAACGCACCAGACACTGGGGAACAATATCCGGTTTGTGAAGAGGAAGCAAACGGGCTATCTACATCGCCTATACATATAGATGTACTGTGGTGCTGCAAGCACACAGAAGAAGAATGGAATAAATGCTTAGCCAAGAGAGGCATCCACTCTGGCCATGCAAACAACTATAAACAAGTCTGCGGAGTCTGCCCATGTGGAAGGGTAAACTGGATTCAGACATACATTTAATTGAAGTAGCAGGCCTTGGGGTCATGACTGTGTTGCTCTGCTCTTCTTCCGGTGTTGTAATAAAACGATTTCAATGACGACGATTTCGTTTCACAATAACGACGCATTGAAGCTATAGCGTACGATGAGTTGTGCTGCAATGCTGCTTGTATCTGAGCAGGCGGTGTTCTTACGAGAAGTGAGGCACGACATACTGGACAGGTGGTCCCCACGACCTGGTTGCTGATTGGCTGGGCCTGACTGTAGCTTTCGCCATAGTACTATGTTGATCTGGAATAGAAAACAATCTCTCACGAAATGCACAAGTAGCGAAGACGAAGGCGATAACAAATACCAAAGGATGACGAAGATGAAGTGGTTCCATTAGACTCCGAACAAGACAGCAACACCACCAAGAACAAGAAGAACAGCGACAGCGGTAATTACATTAGGTTAACTCTGACTCTACAGTACTAAAGTCGCTGCCTTGAGAATGTCAAATTAATTATTGCAAATAGCCAAATAAACAAACCAGTATTCGTACAGACGACATTGAAGATATTGAATACGTACTAACAAGGCGAGAAAAGTATTCAAGTGACACAGGTGGACTAAAATCAATGTCCCAGATTCCAGATTACGAATATTGGTTGAGAGCTCGCGTAGATTAACGGATACGCTTGTCTGAGGCGTGCTGCCAACCGCACTGCCCTCCTTAGGAGTGAAATTAACCACACGTCGAATGAATGTACAGGCAACAGCAGCGCTGTCCGTTTTTGACACTTTATTTGTTAAATTTTGTACTACTCTCTTTGCATGTCTCCTATGAAACGTTCTAACACATTCCATGGAGCAATGTCTAATACCGGAGTCTCACACTCGCTTTCAGGGACCATTTAAACTGAAGACAATTGAAACCCGCTTGCTTATGGCTCGTTTGTGCGAGATTGTGGAAGCGAGCCAATGTGTCTCGCGGATTTGAATGGTCCTTGAGAGTGCGTGTTTGATTGCGGCATTAGACTGTGCAGGGTGTTGCCTTCGGAGGCAATGCACACAGCACTCCGTCAATCTCGAAAGTGCCAACGCCAACTGGACAGCGCCAATAAAATGACGACTGCAACATTATCAAAAGAACGACGTCCTTTCCACAAAATGAATTTCCCCGTCAAAGTACCCAAACGACAATTCTACGAAGCTGGAGACGTCGAGTGAAACATCCATTCAATGCGATTTTTTTATATATGGACATGCCTATGTTCGCCGGCAACGTGTCATTGAAACTTGACGCGAAAGACAGCGGTCAAGTTGAACCCCGCGACGTCGAACACCGCCGAAAGATTCAATTCCTCGGCCGTTCATCCACACGCCAACTGATGCCGACACGAAACGACGGCTTGTCTTGTACAAAGACTGCTCGGCACGACAAATTAACTGCGCTCGCGTTAAATAAATAGTCAAAAACAAAGAAATACAGCACCTAGCACATAGAAAGAGCGGCTGCAAACGCGCATTATTCCTTTTTTTTTCTTTTTCCTTTTTTCCAATAGGTCGTCGCCGGTGTCAAGGGCTATCACCACGGGAATCAGCGGCCGAGGTCTCGGCGCAAGCCAAAACAGAAGCCGAAAGTCAAGTCAAGAAGCAGCCGACCCGCGCAGCACGCAGCATGCAGGCCGGCGATTCCAAGCGCACCGCCGCCTCTGGCCACAGGAATGACTCGCACAAAATATCGGCCGCCGGTGCGTCTGTATACGTTTCACTAATTGACTTCACGCTTTGACTGGGCAGGCCTTGAATTCAAGCGCCGCGGAGGTCCGCGCAAGAGATAGCGCCGCGGCCTTTTTTTCTTTCTCTTTTTGTTTCGACATTTACATCATCATTGCTTCTTTTGTGGCACCGCAGGAAGCTCCTCATCCTCCAGCGCCGTTGGCGTCGTCCCTGTCGTGGCGTAAGTGAGACGGACCTTAGTGTAATCGAATTCATATTTGCGCGCGAACACGCCTGACTTGTTTTCTTGCGCGCTCAGCATGCATGCTTCCCTCCCTCCGTGATGCGACTCACAAATCCGTTTCTTGGCCGCGGCGTCGTGGAGCTACAACGGATCTACGTGAGAAACGTCGCAAAAAAAAAAAAAAAATGCGTAATGCAAACCTGCCGTGACCTCGCGGTATTCAGTGCTTCTTCTTTTCTTTTTGTCGACTATAGCGCTGAGACTAATGTTGCGTTCGCTTGGTCTAAAAGCTACTTACCATCTTGTTTGCATATATAGCTGCCGCTGTGTCTCTCCCGAGTTTTATAAATAAACTTGTAAAGGACCAACTTGGCTAGGCTTAGCGTGGTAGAGCTGATTGTGGGAGCAAGTATTAGTGGATGGAGTGAAAAAAAAAAGAAATCTAAAGTTAGGGCAGCAATGCCGTCTCTGCTGCTACGATGTTCAGCTGAGCGCGAACATCATCATTGGGTTTGGAATGCCAAACCCAATGTGGGTTTGGAACACCGCTCATATACATTGGCCCCACAAGGAGACGGGGGTCCCTGACGAGGACAAGTTCCCTTGTCAGAACGCTGGCTCTCAACTCAGGGTTCTCATCTCCGTCCGACTCACCGTGTTAGTTCAGCGGTTGCAGCGTAGCGATGCTTAGCACGAGGTCACGGGTTCGATCCCAACTGCGGCATACCACAGTTCGACGGGGGTGGGATGCAAAAGCGCTAGTGGCATTGAGCGCACGGTAAATAACCCCAGGCCGTTCAAATCAGTATCCGGATTCCCGCACTAACGCTCGTGTGCCACTCTACGGCGACCTCGTGATGAGATAGTCATTTCTTTTGTTGTTGCTGCACGTAAAACACCCCATTTCATCATACCTTGCTGGTGAAGCATCGCACTGACACGGACACAGTGAAGACACAAGAAAAGACGACACTCGCTGCTTGTGTGTCTTCACTGTGTCCGTGTCAGTGCGCTGCTTCACCAGCAAGGTATGATGATCACTCACCAACTTGCCCAACTTTCCACTTTACTGAACCCCATTTCATTTGTGAACGTCACCCACGGCTTTTCAGTTGTAATCCAGCGCTACACGGCCACGCGTTTCTGTGTTCTCTCGTCTTAGTATCAGTCCTGGTGCATTCCCATCAATTATTTCCTACAGATTGCATTTTGAAATCCTTACGCCACTTGTGTATTCTTTCGTAGCATAGACGCTAAACTTGAACTGCATGGATGCCTACTGAAAGTTCCCGCAGGTATTCTGCTAACCTTTAATGAAGAGTTTTGGGGGTTTTGCGTGCCAAACAACGATCTGATTATGAGGCGCGCCATAGTGGTGTACTCGGGGCTAATTTTGACCACCTTTGTTGAGCACACGGGCGTTTTGGAATTTCGCCCCCAGCAACTGCCGGGATTTGATCCCGTGACCTCGCGCTCAGCAGCGCATCGCCACCGGTCGCTAAGCCAACACGGCGGGTCAGGTCCGCTACTGAAGACCTCGACTCGGGAGGGAGTTGGTTCATGCTTGGATGCAAGGCAGCGTTACCGGAAAGAAAAACAGAACAAATGCGCAGACCGGAGATAGATAAACACACATTTGGCCATAAAATCCTTTCACGCCTGAGGCGTGCTATCCGGGTGGCTTTGTTCGCAGCCCCGAAGCCAACTTCATGTCATCGTCGACCTCTCGCCTAGAAGGCGCCCTTCCTCGTCTGTATCGCACCATCCTGGCTATCACCAGCGCCGCCCTCTTCTTCCTCTGCCTCTCCGTCCGGTTCATGGCGTTCGACGAAGTCGGCCCGGCACGCTGTACGGGCGCCATACATACGCACCTCTTGCACTTCGTTTATAGTCGCAATTAATGAAGCCGGAGAAAGCGCGAGGGAAATCAATCGTTACGTTTATTTGAAATGTAGGAAACAGTGGGCCATAGGGAACTGCAAATAGACGAAAAGATTACTTGCTGCAGGGATGGGAGCCGAGCCCACATCTTCCGCGTCAAGCATGCGGTGCTTTAACAAATAAGCTACCGCGCAGTGGCCATCCTGCCGTAATATTTCTGGAGTATTTGTGCGTGTGTGAGAGGCGAGACCTGGCAGTGTTAGCCAGCGTCGTTCACCGCCAATTGACGCGGTAGGTGTGGAACGTTTCTTCTAACCCCCAGGCGTCGCATACGTAATACGTGAGGTTAGGCAGCAGCCAACCGGCAAAATAACTGCCTGTTTCTTGGCATGCTTGTGACTAAAAGGACATCGATACCCCTCGTATCCCCTGATCCTCCTCGCTCTAGAATTTTTATGCATCTTGCCCTTCAGTTTGCAAGAGTTTGCCGAGCTTCAGTGGTGCTTCTCGGCAATAGTTGCCACGAGGCGTTGTCTGGTCAATAGTACAGTTGTGGTCCCTTTCGATCGCTCTATCAAGCGCTCTAACTGGGTGATTAACAAGCGTTCTTTCTTTTTTGAAGTCATGCGCTCGAAAGACATTCATCTGGCTCAATCAGAGTGTCACGATCCAGCTTGGAGCGCTGGGAGGTGCTCTCGCCTTAGAGTTGGGAGCGCGACCGAAATACGACAGACTCCTGTGACAACCTCCTGTTGCTCCGAGAGAAACTGTTCCGAGAGTAGGGCGTTGCCCACTCTGCTTTTAAACGTCGAGAGGCCTCCGCATCGGTGCAAACCATGTCGTATAGGGGCAGGAACCAGTCGAACGTACCATGAGAAACATCCCACGTCAATCCCAAAGAGAAGGGGGCCGAAGGTCAGGCTCGTTTGCACATGTGCGGTTGAAGCTCAATGTTTGTCATGCAGTTTAAATGTCTCATTGTGGAAAAATCATCGCTCAACGTACTGTCAAGTCTAACACCCAGCAAATAGAACCATATTTCGTGCTCTCTCATTGAGCTATCGAATTTCGGAATTTCAATATAAGCAAGGTGCGTTTATTCTGATTTTGCAACCGGATATCGAACCGTCACGGCTCCCGCCATTGCATCTGATCCGGGTCTTCAGCGCACATAGAGTCACGTTGATTTTTAAACGTATAAGACGTATTATTTGTATGCATGGTGTTTTTATATAAGACGGGAATGTAGAGAAGCAAATCTAAAAGACTGAAGGGAGCTGTCAATTCTGTTGAAGGTTCCGCGGCTTTGCCCCCTATCGTTGTTTTATCTTTCGTTTATCTCTCGCTGGCGTTGAAGAGATGTTGAAGCGAAGAGGGTTTTCGCAATGAGCTGTCAAGTGTCTTGAAGATATTGCGACTTTGACCCCCCCCCCCCCCCACCCTACCGTCGCTGTTTTATATCTTTGTTCTTCATTGTTGCCTCATACCTGTTGATGGCTGATAAGCAAGGACGTTGTCGCAATGACCTGTCAACCGTATCTTGAAAATTTTGCGAGTTGGCCCATCGCTCTTTATTTTTCTCTGCTCTTTGACACTGCCTCATTCCTGCGCTTTACTTCGTCGCCTCCTGATAACTGCATAGGCGCTGGGAGCGCCGTCTGTTCCGGAACGGAAACCGACTCGTCCGCTGGTGTCGACACGGTGGCTCTCGAACCAAGTGAGTTGGACGCTTACTTCATTCGTGCCGACTGTTGCTTTTGCGCGGTTGTGTACGTAGCGAAGGTGCCATTATCAGTGATAACTGCAAGGCTTTAACAATGGAGATGAAGATTGGCAGCGCGGTAGGAAATAAGAGCACGAACGCAGTGGTGTCATGTTTAAGTTGGCGCGACCCTCGAAAAGAGCATGCTTAATATTCAACTACATCTCAAGAGATAGTGCATTGAAACAACAACAACTCCACAAAGACACGGTATAATTTGCATACGTCTTTCGGAAGGTCATGTCACTGTTAAATGTGTGGGCTCACAAGTGTAGGTTCATGGTTGTTCTCGGGCGTGCTGCTTTCGACAACGCCAGAAGACGCAGACGAAGACTGCGAATCAAGAATGGATGAGGAACGAATGAACTTATTTATAATTACTTCAAGAGACATTGGGTACGGAATGTGCAGAACTCGCTTAACTTGCTTTTAACTAAGTCGATTAGGAACAACTGTTGGTTTGGTTTTTGTCATTTATAACGTAGTTCATGCTGGTAATGTGCGACAAAGCTGGTATAGGGGGACGAAGTTAGAACATTGGTCTTTCGCCTCTTGCTGCGACAACAGCTCATAGCTTGTTCACTGGTTTTCTGAAGTGGATTCATCTAAGAAGAGAATATATATACAGATCCTTCGCTCTTTGGGAAGCAATGTTAGGCGACAAGTATTGGAAGTAACCGGACATTGGGATCCTTTAGGGACCTGAAAATGTTTTAGAAAATGCCGCACCATGTACATATTTAGGACGATAAATTGCGATTAAAATGGCTATACGATGGCACGACAGCGATTGCTGCATAACTTCTGATTTGTTGTGCTACACTGCGAAGAAACGTGGGCAACGTGTCTCGATCCCGTCTTCCCGAAGGTGGTGCGTTTGGTGAACCGAGAAGGTCTCACTTGCGCAACAATATCGTGACTATGCAACATTGGCGCGTATGCGTCAACTGCCACCGAGAATCACTGTAGCTTGTACGCGGGTGTGCACGTTGCTAAGAACCCCGCGCCGTGCATGTATATTGAGTTGGGGAGGGTCTCTGGTTCGGGTCCGTCGACCCGACGCGCATCTTTCAAGCGGTGCTTTCTTTATAGTGAATCCTCCCGGGTTTTGCTAAACGTGGCGAGTGGCGTTGAAGCATGTATACTTGACTGGATGACAAACGTTTTCAAAAAGAAATCGCCTTTGAAAAAAAAAAGATATATAGGATGACAATTAAGTTTAGCTTTATTAAAAAATTAATTCTTCATTAATTTTAAATGGATGTGATGAGCAAAGAAGGCGATTGTCTTTTTATGTTAGTGTTTTCATTAAGAAAAAAATGTTTTTTAACAGGATCCCTAGAAGAAAAGGGGGGCTTTCACCCTACTATGGTGCATATGCGTGGCACACGTGTGGTGCGTGGCTTGGTGTGTTTAGCCGGCTTCGAAATAATTAAGAATCAAGGGCAAAGTTGATAAGGTCACGAACAGGCCAAGTACTCATTGTCGCAGTGAAACAAAGGCCGGAAAGGCAGTGTGCTCAAAGTTCATTGACTTGCCACTAGTCCGCATTTGCTAAGTCTTCAGGTCTAAAAACGCCATCATTGACCTGAAGCGCCCATCATGTACTCCCCCGTATTCAGAACTGCATCTTAGCTTGAAGCCCATGCTTGACTCGATGCATACGACAACCTGGCGTGGACATGCCCAAGACGCCCATTGCGTTTCCCTGGGCACGCTCACGACAGAGGTCATTTAGACAAAATCAAGCATCTGATTCAAGTCGAGATGCGCTTCTGAATGCGGGGATTAAAGTCCGCTAATACAGCACGCCGCGGCGTATTTTATTGTTTGTCTCAGTGGCTATGGCGCTGTTTTACTGAGAATTAAGTCGCGGATGCGATGCCCGACCCCGACGACGGCATTTAGATTTAGGCGAAACGCGAAAATGGCCTCGTAATTAGGCGTGCATTAGGAGAAAAAGAAAAGCACCAAGCGGTCGTACTTCTTCTGGAACCATCCACAACGGCGTCCCCCTGTAACAAACTTTGCTGTTTACGTGCTTCGAATCTCTAATGCAAAAGTTAATAAACTATCGTAGCGTGCCTACGTGCATCGTTAGGTCGTTTAGCGTGCTAACTTCATTATATTATTCAATGTTTCCTTTTTCCTGGTAATCTGCTTTTTTCCCGCAGAAGTCGCCTGTCTTTACGGTGCACTAAAGGAAGTGCTTAAGGGGAAGCCTTAGCTTGGGAGCTCATGTCTGAATACGTCGGAACGCAGATATCGTTTTTATAACCAACCAACCCCACTGAAACAAACAAACAAACAAACAAACAAACAAACAAACAAACAAACAAACAAACAAACCGCATTTCTCATAACTCCCTTATCCAATAATATCATATGACGTGGAAAAACGGGCTTTTACATAGGATCCTAAATATTTCATATCGGATTATTGGATACAGGCGTTACGGTGCGCATCTTTCTTTTAAAATAAGGACTGCACCTAATTTGGTGATATTTGTTGCATTTAAAAGAAACAAATTAAAATCTAGTTAATTTTGGAGGCAAGCTCTTTATTTAGGCAGCTGATTTTGAAAAAGATATCTTGAATATCGCAAAATTAAAATAAGTCGGTACTATTAGGTTTTCAACTATGTAACTCGGCAATCAAAAGGGACATTGACGCGTGTACTTGTCTTCATCGGGCGACACGCTCCACCACCTAAAAAATGCTGTCGCACAGCGCAGGACGCGCTTGCATGTGTCGGAAGTTTCTGGAATGTTATCGATAGTTCCATCCACTGTCTGCGACCCAACCTTGTATAATCTGATTGTATGTGTGCGCGACGCGAATAATGTAGAACTTTGTGGAAGACACGCGGGTCCCAGCGACTAGTCTGGAACATTCGAGGATTGATGTATAAAAAGCCGGCGCGCTTGACCCGTTGATCAGATTTTGACGATCGCCGACTTTGTTCGCCGTTGTCGCCGTTCTTTAAGTGTAGCCTGTTCTTGTGGGCACAGGTTCGCCCAATAAAAGTTAGTTTCGTCTTTCACAGTATTGCTGCCGTGTTCTTCGTACGTCACTCCACGTGACAATATCATAATTCTCTCATCTGCAAGTACATCTAAAACGGGCAAAGCTGACATAGACTGCCCGAAATTATACCATCAATTTACGGATTGGCCTTTTGCAAGGCTCTCTTAAACGTTCTAACAAATTCACGTGAGCTGTAATTTATATATCACAATTGTCCGCTTTAAAGTATCTAACAGATGCAATTCTTACAGCTGCGATATTTCTTTACCGCGCAGAGTTACGAATGTGTAAAGTTCGTGCTTCTATTTTTTTTTTTACTTACCCATTTTCTAAATTTATGTAAAACGTTTCAGGGCGATACATTAAAATGTTTTCAACAGTCACTAAAGCTTATCTTTGTCCCTCAAATGCAACGCATTTAATTAAGTTGGTACATATCGGAAACTTGCCATATATCTGCTCTGTGCTATTCATTTCCTTAATTTGTACAACCCCCTCAGTCATTGTTCCAGTAGGTACTTGTGAGGTATCTGAATAAATAATGCTATTGTAGAAATAAATATATAAATAAAAAATAAATAAATAAATAAATAAATAAATAAATAAATAAATAAATAAATAAATAAATAAACGTTTTGTCTCAGGCAAGCATTTCTGCCTTTTACATGTATTTGAATACGCGGTATTATAGCTGGTCCCGAACTAACTCTTCTTCTTTAAGTGTAAGCTGATGCTCTGGCATTCTGCCACATTGTCAGAAATGGCGTTAGGTCAGAACAGGCACAGTGCTCACACCGTGTTCTAACTGCAAACGGTGTCAGTTTCAACGTGCAAACTGTGTACGTGCGCGTGTTTCAATGTGTCGCCATACTGCGTACAGGAGAAACTTTCAAGTGTGTGGGAAACGTAACGTATGAGGCCTATTCAAAGGCAAATTGAATACTGCCCGACGGAAATCGAATGGCATCTAATCGAACATCGCATACTTCTCGAATAGATTTCGAATGATGAACTGCCCTTTTCACAAATAATACGAAGCGACGTTCACGTCTTAGTATTCATATAACATGAGCTTCTGTCATTGCATTGCACGTTAATAAGATGTTTATTATAAAGACAATGGAAATTTGGAAACAAATTAGCCGTTTCTTCGAATGCAGATGACTCTTCAGAAAGTGCGAATAATCGTCGCATAGCCAGTGAAGTGTGGCTCCCTGACTGTTGTAGCCTGCTCAACTACGTAAGCGGTCATATGTTTAAGCTTGTAGCATGCCCGAGGGAACGACATTTATCCTATTTTTTTCTCAAATTTCGTGTTCTCTAAAGATGAAGTTATGAAAGACCCGAAAACTATTCGAAAATTATTTCTTTTTATGAAGAGTGATTATTTGATTCCAAGCCTGAATCTTATACGATGCCATTCGCCAGGTTATTCGAAAGTTTCGAATATTCACACCCCCCTGCAACTTGTATGAAACAAATGTTATAATCCTCCCCCCCCCCCCCCCCAGAAATAACTTTTCTCGTTCGATTATCTACGTAGGTGCACGCACTTCGAAAGAAATTACACCGATGGAATACACGCCGTACGGTGAGTCATATAGACGTCAGTCCTATTAGTGGAAATCATGAAAAATATAAAGGGAAATACGGAATCACGACTCCATTATAACAGCAAAAAAAATCCCGCAGAACTTTTCTCACGTTGACTGTCGACGATAATGCGATTAAGGTTGAAGCAATGCAGCAACGCACCGTATTGCCGAAGACACCTTTATTTAGAATCTAATAATAATAATAATAATAATAATAATAATAATAATAATAATAATAATAATAATAATAATAATAATAATAATAATAATAATAATAATATTTATTTCCATCGGGATGATGGAGGAGGTTGTGGGTAAAAGCTGCTCGTAAAGGGCAGCTTGACAAAAGGCCCACAGCCCCCTTCTACAGGGCAACAACAGCAAAGCAGGGAAATAAATACACACACAAGTATGCATATAATCTCTTCGCAATTTAGCAGAGCCAAAATAACAGGATCATTTCATAAATGAAATAGAAACAAAGAAAATAGAACAACATCTGTACAACATCTGTAACGATCATTCCGAGATTCTCTTTGCTTTGGTCATACGCGGCACACAGTGTAACCAGGATCGGCCCACTTTGCTGTGGCATTTACTCGCCTGGGTCGGCCGTGACGAAAATGGCATGTACGGCGACTTTATGACGACAGCCCAGTGACGAAGCAGGAATGACGTTGATGGAACGACGAGAGCAGTATGACGACGATGGCATGACGACGATGGGATGACAAATCTGTATCGGTGACGATGTATATAGCGGCGACAGCGTGAGGACGACAGCCTGACGACGATTGGATAATGGCGAGGTGTATGGTGTCGGTGGCGCGATGACTGTATTACGACGATAGCGTGATGAAGACGGTGTGACGTGAGTCGGGCGGCGAAACTGGGATGACGCCGCTGGAGCGACCACGACGGCATCACGTCGACGATATGACAACGAATGCACAAGGATGACGTAATGACGACGATGACGTGACAACGGGGGCATAATTGCGAGTGAGTGACGACAGCATGATCACGATGGAATGGTGAGGGAACGAGTTGATGGAACGACGAAGGTGGTACGACGTCGACGGAATAGCAACAATGGGATGACCTTTCCTAAATAATGACGATGTTATACTATGACATCGTGACGACTACGGCATGGCGACGATGGCCTCACGAACATAGCGGGACGAGAATCAGGTGACGAAGCTGGAATGACAACCATGGAACGGAACGGTTAGGATGGTATCACGACCGTCATAGACTGGTAGACATTTTGGGTCACTGGGTCTGGGAAAACTCGGGTATTTGACTATGTTGGCGGAGAGGTACGGGCATACTTGTATACCGGAAAGTGCGTGAAGTATCCTAAGAAGGCTAATTCCACTAAAATTGAGCATAAACCACGGGAACATGATTGTCAAAGTAAAGCGAGAGCTACCTCCTGGTTCTTATGAAGGGTACCTCTATACTTATTGATTAGCTCTAATCGTTAAATGCTTATGAGGCGTGTATATGCTGCAGCGTATGGACAAGTTGGATGGCAAGGTAGGTAGTCTTCAGACTGATCATATTAAGAGATGAAAGATATGCTGATGTAATAATTTTTCCTGCACATGTGGTTATTCTTATAGCATCAGGTAGCATGAGGTCAGCCTTGGTGACCGTGCTGCAAAGTACATACATACATACATACATACATACATACATACATACATACATACATACATACATACATACATACATACATACATACATACATACATACATACATACATACATACAATGCGTGTTTGTTTCGCAAAAGGGTTTGCAAATGTACGGTCGTTGCTATTGTTTGCCCACTCGCGCCTTCTGTCGGGCCGACGTGAGCGATCTCTTAGGTTCTTCGAAACGAATCAGTCATAGAAACGCTTTTGTAGGTACGCACACGCGTATAGACGCACCCACGCACACACAGGACCGTCTATAAAAATTCATGAACTCACGCAGAAAGTTGCATCATCACCATCATCATCATCATAATCATCATCATCATCATGTTTTATGTCCACTGCAGGACGAAGGCCTCTCCCTGCGATCTCCAATTACGCCTGTCCTGCGCCAACCGATTCCAACTATTGCCCGCGAATATCCTAATTTCATCGCTCCACCTAGTCTTCTGCCGTCCTCGATTGAGAAAGTTGTCTAAGTATGCGTAAGCATCGTATCGCTTGCTCATCTACACGCAGCTCGGTGCCATTATAAATGTTATGAAACTTATTGATACGACCGGTACAAACGACAGCTCTGCGGCAAGACGAACTGCTGCGGATGGCGGCGCCAGGTGAATTGACGAGGCAAGCAAACTACTGCAGCTGGCGGCGCCAGGTGCGCTGATGACGTTCTGATAATTATAAGCTGGTATCGCTCCTTAGCACCTTAACCATCCGCGTCGAACCATTATGCGCCGCGCGGACCATATACTGAACGCGATCTACGAAGCAGAGTGCCGACTGCTGATAGCTTCGCGTCCTGTGTTCACGCCGCTTCACGTTTAAGGGAGACGCGCGGGTCCATATCTTGAAAGCGATCTCCAAAGGGAGCAGGGGGCGGCGTGTGCTGATAGATTTGTTAGCACTTTGTTCTCGCCGCTTCGTTCACGTGGAAGCGACAGGCAGCACGAAGGTAAAGCCGTTCGCCGCTGCGGGCTCCATCTATACTGTATGCGTGATTCCAAAGAATGTATGCACTTTTCGCTTCACTTAGCTGACTGCTTGAAAGCTGCTTCGCCTCCGCCTCGGGTGGGCCCGGTATTGCACTATCTCCAGGACCGGCCCGCATTTTTGTCTTACGTGACGTATACCGTTTTCAAATGAGCAAATCTTTTTTTCATTCATTTAATCATCCTTATTCACTACCATCCCATACTCCTGTATGCGCTGAAGCATTTACCCTCGCATTAAATAAAATTGGGTAAGCATAGAAATGCTAACGCATTTAAAGAATGCCGATTGCACACGGCTCGCGCTTTTGCCACGGAATAGTCTCGCGCCTACCTCCTCTTCTATAGTTCGCGCCTCTATGACCGAAGTATAATCGAGCTTGCCATCAAACGCGTCAGCTGTTGAGCCACCGATCAACGCCTCCATATTTTTTTTGCGCTGTGCAGAAGACAACAGAACATCCGACGAACGCTGCGAGCGGGCCGCCAAGCTTCGTCCGTGCTCCTCGCGCGACATGACCTTCACGGTGCACTTCTCGATGCGCCCAGGAAGAGTCGGCGCATGCGTGAAGCTATCGGCTAACGTGTCCCGCTGCCTTCGCGGAGCAAACCGCTTCCGGACGCTCCGTGACTGTGAGGCTGCCTGCAATCGTGAGTCAACCATGGTGTTCAGCAGGGCTAGTCGGTACATGCCGAACTGTCACTACGCGCCACGGTCTCACAGTATCATAAATTGTTGCTACGCGACGTAACGAGCGAAGAAAAGAAAAATGGTAGGGGTAACGTTAAAACACAGGAATACAGCGGTGTGGATTAGAGAGCAAGCAGGGGTTACCGTTGTTTTAGTTAAGAATATGGGCTAGCCTAGGGCCAGCCGATAATAGAAGCGGTAAGAATGGAGGAGGGCGGCCTTTGTAATGCGTAAGGCTGATAACCGATGGTCTATTAGGGTTGCAAAATAGGTGCAAACGGAAGGGCAGTGCAGTCGAAGACGGCATAAGGTGGTGTGTGGAGGTACTGGCGTGTATAGGCAGAGGTAGGGAGTGTGAAGAAATTATGAAGCTTGTAGGCATAAGGGGATGCTAAACAGGGGTAATTGTAGACCGCTCGGGGAGGCCTTCGTCCTGCAGTGGATATAAAGATAGGCTGATGACGATGACGCGATGCCCTCACCATGCCTCTCAAAAGGCTCTCTTGCACGCTGGAAGAAATAGCGAGGTTGTTATTCTCTTGTGCTATCCATGCGTTTGTGGCATATATTAGCTTATAGCTATGGCCTATGGGGGCCTTGGTTCAACTCCTACCATTGGACAGAAATTGTTTCTATTGCGCGGTAGCTTGGGTTTGACGTAAAAACATGCACGAAATTTCGGAACGACAGCGACAAGCGACAGCAATGACCGGCATGTCTGGTCGTCGCGGAGGGTGATCGGTCGCTTTCGTTTGTCATGTCTCCGGTTTTGTGGTCAGCCAGAAAATTTCGCTTGTCGCCCGGAAGTCCGCGTGGTGGCTGTGTGCGAGGATGGTATTGGGTTTCGTTATATCGATCTGTCCTTGCGACTGCTAGCTAGAATTACGCAAGCACGATGCAAAATTTTTAACTTGAAAGAAGGCATAGCGTTTGATTTTTCGTTGTTATTTGTTGCTTCTTATGGTATCGAACATCTGCTGAAGTTCGCAGATAGCGAGTGTGCCAATAACAGTTTACCTCGCAAATCTCTGTTGAGTCTGACGATGCGTGCGACTGAGTCCGGCATTATAGAAGTCAAACTTTTTTTTTTTTCTTGAAAAAGACGCGCAGGCCGCTATCGGCGCGTAGTTCCATTGCGAATTGAAGCACGCTCGAAAGTGTCCGGGAGACAGAGGCAATCGCGTTTCGTGTTACGTGCAGATACTCGATCGGTGGCGCCGCTCAAAACGTCCTCGAGCAACGCTGCGACTTCGACGGCGCGTAGCCGTCGGCGACGCCGGTGCGACGCCCCGGTGTGGTTTGGCCCCTGCTCTGCGGCCGATCGGCGGCGGAAGTCGTCGGCCAACTTCGCCTTCGAGCACGGACGCTGTGTGGCGCTGCGGGGCAGCTGCGCTGACGCGGGCTTCTCCACGCTGAGACAATGCCAGTCCGCGTGCCTGAAGAACAATCCATTGCAGATCGATGAACTCGTTAACTCTACGCTTGCGTCGTGACCTCGTCAGGACTTGCAACCTACCTCACTACGCCGAATTGAATCTAACAAAATAAAGCGGAAAGAAATCAATACAGAAAAGTTGACGTTGCACTTAGGTGAAGGAACCACGTGGAACCAATTTCTGACGTATCGTACGTCTCGCGTCGCCCGGCCGTACTTCATGCTGTACTTTGGTCAAAATACATATTTTGACTGAGTGATCGGTGAATTTGGTTTCCTTACACTATTGCTAGCGTTCCTGTTATGCGTCCATTATAGGAGGCCCAGAAGGGCAGAATATTAGGAATGGAAAGTTCCTCCTCCTCAATAGAGCCTGCTTTGCGATGCCCATCGTCGTTGTCGTTCACTACAGTTATGCGTCTGCTGTGGCCTCCGAAACACATGCGCAGACACTACCACTCTCCAAGCCTTTGTGTCAGCATCTGTTTCTCACCCTTTCTCTTACGCGCGTCTGTCTCCCAGCTCCATTTTGCTGTAACGGCATGACTTCGATACGCATGTGACAGTGGTGGACAACTAGGTTCATTTAAAACGCTAGCTTTCTTCAGCTACTTCGGCTGCTTTAAATGGCTGGACTGTCTCGCACAGTGGACAGCGACACATACCCAGTGACACTTGTCGTTTCCGAGTTTGGGCCACGCATACGTGTGTATACTGACCGCTGTCTTCCCGAGCAGACTACGTGGACCACTGGGTATGTGGCTGAACAGACGACCTCTGCACTTTTCTTATGTCTCCATTCTCGGCCAATCCTCTAGAACGGACATGTCATGTTGACACGTCCGTTCGACACGTCCGTTCGACACGTCCGATTGTCGCCTTGAAGTAAACTAAAGCCATAGCGACCATTACGCAACAGACAGCTCCGCTGTAGTTTCGAAGGGTCGCGCTCAAGCGGACGCGCTCGATGCGGAAAATGGGAATTAATTGGACGGCCATTGCAAGTTGCAGCCACTACATCATCATCATCATCATCATCATCATCATCATCATCATCATCATCATCATCATCATCATCCTGGTTACGCCCACTCTAGGGCAAAGGCCTCTCCCATACTTCTCCAACAACCCCGGTCATGTACTAAGCCACTACATATGCTGGGGATAATAGGGCTTGCCACAGAGCTTCAGCTAGGGTGCAGCGTTTACAAGATTTAGTGTGTCGTGGTACATCACTTGGCATCGTGGTTGGCTGCAGCGAGACTGTCACTTCATTTGTCCGGTGATGTGCCCGTAAGATGTCGCGATTCGGAGTGGGCGGGGGGACACGTGCAACGTGTTACACGAGAGAGATGTGATTGACGTCAACAATCGTCTTCAATTGCTTCTGCCGCAATTTTGTCCTCGTCGTACGAGGAGGGCGCAGCCGAAGATGACGAGGTGATCTGGGGACGACGGCGCAACGAAAAAGAAAGTACACAGCAAACCGAGTTAAGTGCATTTAACTCTTATTGCTACAAAGAAATAAGCTGGTTGCATAGCGTATTTTTCTTTTGCGTTCACATTGCAGGAGCAAATATAACACGCCAGGACTTTAGCGCGGATTTCGTCACCTTTTTCACCCTCGCTGCAGGCGGTATTGTCACGTCACTGCAAACGGTATCATTGAGACAGCAAGTCTATTTGTAGAGGCAGCTCTAGTGAATATCATAAACAGGAAGTTGGGCGGGTCAGGTAATAGGTAAAACGGACAGTGGGTCGTCTGTATGACGCTGCAAGTATGGTTATTTCGTTTTAATTCCCTGCGTCGGTAAATTGTTGTGGCATCAGTCTGTCACCCGGCAGACACACTAAAATATGTGACACCCCCGCCCTGCTGAGGTGTGCCGCTCAAAAGACGCACGCTTTTATGCACTGCGCCATGGTGGCGTACGCCTTGAACACGCACACGTCCTTCCAGTTACGGCACTCGTGCAGCAGTGGATCGTAAAACCACCACTGCCACACCGTGCGCGTCGCGTGGGTGTCCGGTTGCTCCGAGTGTTTCGGAGTCAACCCTGCTTTCGTGACGGCCGTCTTGCGTCTGGGAGGCTGTGCGGATCTCGGAGCCTCTTCGTATCTCGGAGCCTCGTCCGCGTCACTGGATGCCTCCTCGCGTGTCGCAGGCAGCCCCCGGCTCAGAGTCTCCGCGAGTCTTGTTGCGATCGTCGGTCTCGAAGCCCTTGGTGCGTCAGCCGGGCCCGAGTGCACGCAGTCGTACACAGACTGCAGGTCCAGCGGCCTCGTGCACTTGAGGCGCGGAATCCCTGCATTACGACGTAAATGTTACGGCTGTGCAGTATAGTCACGGGTAGGACAACAGGTCGCAGCCGACGCGAGTCGACGGTGATGTAAAGGTCACGTGAAAACTCGTCTGGTATAGTTGTCTAAGTATGCCTAAGGCATTGTACCACCTGCTCATCTCCACGCAGCCCGGTGTCATTATCGATATTATGGTACTTGATCCGACCAGTATAAACTCTTATCAACCCTCATCGGTGGTTCCCTTATCATGTTCGATAGCGAACATGATAAAGCGGGTTTAATTAAAATAGAGTTCACTAGGGTACTCGAACCGACGACCATTGTTGTTAATTAAGGTGAAGTTAATTAGCCACAGTCAAATAACATAAAGTTAATTAAACTAGAAGAAAGCGCGTTAACCGAGGGGCCCGATTTTGCGAAGGTTGTGGGATCGTTCCCCACCTTCGGCAAGTTGCTTTTTCATCCACTTTCATTTTCATTAATTTATCGTTTCTTTATTTCGTTTATTAAGCACAAGTAATTTCCCCTATGCTGTCCTTGGTGTCAGTGCCTGTCGGCTTCTTATGGTATAGCTAATTAAGACACTCGAACTCACTACCTTTGGCGTTAATTATGGTGATCTTTATTGAAACGCATGCTGTTCTGTGTGTTGTATGGGTGGTTTCAATGAATGTATGTACTGCTCGCTTCACTTTGCTGAGTGCTTGCCTCTGCCTTAAGCAGGCGGGGAGTGGGGAATGTTGGGTTTGCGCCATTGCATTTTTTGCTTACTTACGAGGGTTTGCTTAGCCATTGTACTTAAGCCATTGTTTAGGGGGGCATGAGCCATTGCATTCGTCTTGCCTGACGGATGGACAAATTTCTCGTCGGGTAGGCATAGAAGTGCTTACACAATAAAAATTATCATATCATATTATGTTATATTATATTATATTATATTAAAATTATATTGAATTATATTAAAAGATTATGTTAAATTATCAAACTCCTTCGTTAACTTTTCAGCTTTTGCCACAAACGTACGTTGGTGCCGGCAAAATGCAATGATTTTACATACTTCAGGGATAGCGGTAAGCTGCTAGTCATGTAGAACCTGTCGTATGCGCTGCAACACATTTATATTCTTCTCAAAATATTTTTATTCAGCCCGTTTCTTGTTGCAACATATTCCTTCTTCTCTAGGATTCCTTGTGATTAACTGTTCTAGATAAACAGATACTGTTGCACGGATTGTAGAGATTGAGTTCTAACCACGAATTCTCATTCTGTTGCCATATATAGGTCTTTTACCGTAACGACACGCCAAAGTTGCTCGTGGTTGCTCGGTGGCTATGGTGTTAGGCTGCTGAGCATGATGTCGCGGCATCGAATCCCGGCCACGGCGGCCGCATTTCGATGGGGACGAGATGCGAAAACACCCGTGTGCTTAGATATAGGTGCACGTTAAAGAACCCCAGGTGGTCGAAATTTCCGGAGTCCTCCAATACGGCGTGCCTCATAATCAGAAAGTGGTTTTGGCACGTAAAGCCCCATAATTTTATAAAGTTTTTCCTAAGGACAGCCGTGCTTTATTCGAGAGTTTTAGATAAGCGGACACAAGCCGCTTGCGTATGCAAGAACCAGGGGCGACGGTACTGCGCAAGGGTAGACCCACACGTAGGTGTCTGCGCATGCGCAGTACCGTGGCCCATAGTTCTTCCGTACCCAAGCCGCTTGCGTCCCCTAATCTAAAGCTCTCTATTAGAGAGCTTTAGTTTAGGGAACGCAAACGGCTTGCGCACGCGAGAACTAGGGGCGACGGTAATGCGCATGCGCAGGCCCCTACGTCCGCGTCTGCGCATGCGCGGTACCGGCCCATCTAGTTCTTGCGTGCGCAAGCCGCTTGCGTCCCCTAAACTAAATCTCTCCATTAACACGAGAGGGAGGCACGCACCGCGTTCGCACGCTTCGCGGCATGCGTTGTGGCTGCGGAAGCGGTTTCGCGAGTAGTCGTGGCAGATGTGTCCCGGGATCCACTCGAGGCAGCTGCCGCCGCCGGCGACGTTCGCGTCCGGCACAAAGAACCAGGCGTGGTGGCGCACCAGGCCGGTCAGGTTGCGGGCAGCCGCCGCCGAGCAGTCCACGAGGTGGGGCGGCCGGCAGCGACGGCGATGACGCGCCGTGGCGTACAGCGCGGAGCCTGTTCGTCGTGGTTTGCAAAGAGAGCGGCGGAGCAAAACGAAAAAAAATGCGTTATAGAGAATTGCAGGTGTGAGCGAAGTTGCGGACATAACGAAACCGTCGAACAGCGCAGCCTTGCTGCTGTGTGGCGCGGATGGCTCTTTAGCATTATTACCTCGCGTTACAATGTGTTGCAGGTATGACGAATCCTTTGCAGCGCAACGAAAAGATGGAAAACAGAGAAAGGGTCGCTAACACACGTGCTCGTTTGGTTTACTTTTCCGGTTTCTTCAAGATTATCCTGCCGTTATGATTTTTGTTACGCGTGTTTTTCTGCGGATGGGCAATCGCTTTTTTTTGCGTGTATATATGTGAAGCCTATGGAATAAACCTTTCATTTCCGAGAAAGCGGCTTGTTCTGACGGTTTCTTTGTGCATCGTCTTTTCGTGGCTTTCGTAGCTTTTCGGAGCCCTTTAAAAAGTTCTGCCACTGTACCTCAACAGATGAGCCCGTTATTGTCCGACTTTGCTGCTGGTGTAACGAGATTGCTGATATACAAGGAAACCGTCGCAAAACACATCCCCTGTCGTCGCGATGAGCTGTGAAAGAATGAAAACCTCGTTACAACGTAGTGCAGGCGTAACGAAGTCGCGCATACAAAGAAGCCGTCGCATACAACGCAGTCGTCGCTCGGTGGTTCGCCGAGTAACAGCGAAAACACCTTTGTATCAAATTCGGAACTGTAACTTAGTAGCGCATGTAAACGAATCGCCGTATACAGGGAATCTCTGTTGCCTTTGTATACACGGCGAAAGAAATCGGTGCAGTTAGAACGAATGCCCGAATTAACGAAATTACATACCAGGGAGAAATTGACAAATACAGACCAGCCTGTGTCATGACTAGAAATGATGATGATTACTAAGGCCTAACAGTGTAAAATATAACAGCTGATCTTAATAATGACGACGAAACGTTCCTAATACTTAGTCCTTCATCGTGAGATGAGACTGAATTTATCCTTCACTTCTTGCTGCCAGTACGCATAGCGAGTAGGAAAGTTTAAAGGGTCGAGACGGGTGGCCTGGCTGCTGTCGTGTTGTTGCGTAGTCATGGTGACAGACGGAAACCGCCTGATAAGCTTGCCAGACGGTATAGCGGTAAGCCCGGTAAACTCCAAGCATGCACATTCGTGGCAGAAAGGTATCGGTAACTGAAGGACGGTAACATTTTGCTCAAACACTGAAATCACCGTTCAGTTGTGCCCAGGAGCCTCATATATCAGTTTATAACTTTTCGTGTCATTAAAAAGAATAGCACAAAAGAAGGAATTATATTTAGAAAAGCTTCGATTTTCTGTCGGCGCTCGAGGATCGATAGCTGGGAAGTTAGACGACCGTAATAATTCTTGCAATTTTTTCCAAAGCTGCTGACGGCATTGATCGCAAGACAAGAGGGCTCACGTCTTGTGGTGGCAGGCGTCTCGGTGTAGTCTTCTTGGATCCCGGAAGAGTCGGCCTCGCTGACAAGTTCTGTTGTCTCCATCTTGGGCATCAATTTACCACTGGGCATGACGCTATGACGGGTTCCTGCGTTTGGGCAATTTCTCCACTTTATTTTCAATCTCTAACCAGTACAAGTAATTGTGACAAAATTAGCTCGAACTGAAACGATGGCTGATTGGCGCACTGTGGCAGACTGAAGCTGGAAACACATGGGGCGCATTTCTAGCGTACTTTTGTGCATGACGCTGTGCGTTGACAGCAGGCGGTACCTGGACAGAAATGCGTTATGAGAGTCGATCGCCAAGGGGACATTTTTTTAAGCAATGTAACAGCGTCGCTGTGGGGCTTCGTGAAATGGACGTGCTACCCGAGGATGACGTCACAAATACGTCATAGATTCCGTTCTATGCGGTTGTCGCTTGTAGTCGACGCACAGTGTCTACGAGTAGCAGCTGTTTTGGACTCCGGCCCGAAACCCATAGGTTATCCTGTGATGACCGAGTACGACTGCTGCTGTTATTAAAGCGTTTAGATAGAATAACATCGGTTCAAGATAAGCATGTCTTGAGAAAACTTCTCTTAAATATATATAGTTTCGTAATTTGACGCTTGCATTCAGATCAAGCGGCTCGCTATTTGAGTTCTCTTGAGCACTATGTTGACTCTTATGCAGGAAACACAACTTCTTTTTTTTTAAAGCTTCAAATGGGGGGGGGGGGGGTCTGATGTGTGTGTGTTGCTGCTAAATTCACATGAGTCTAGCTGGTGTCATATTGTTTCACGTGATGGGTGCTAGACAAAAGAGCCCCTTTGGCCTAGTTTGTGTTGCGTTTCACAACAAGGCGCCACTTAAGTCCAGACGAAGTCAGACAACCTCTGCATGTAAAAAGGAGCTTTAGATCGCGGTCGATAGGCCCTTAATTTAAAAGGTAGAACCGCTTGACGCTCACTTTAGCGATTTACAACGATGATTTGTTCAACCATCTCGCCTAACGGCTGTAAACAACTAAGAAACTTCGCTTCCGGTGATTGTCAAAAACAATAAATTCTGGGGCTTTACGTGCCAGAGACACAATATGTTTATGAGGCATGCCGTAGTGGAGGACTACGGAATAATTTTGACCACCTGGAGTTATTTAACATGTACCCAATGCACGGTAGACGGGCGTTTCTTGCATTTCGCCTCCATCGATATGCGGCCTTCGCGTCGGCATGGCAGCGCAACATGAAGCACGTACGCCACCACAGCGGGTGTCCGTGATTGTTGCTGCTGATTATTTACACCAGCAGCCAAGTAGAACGTGGTCATCACAATCCTAGTAATGTGCCCTTTTTTGAACTATAGGTCCTCGTCCTCATCGTTTCCGTGACGTGCGTACCATTGGAAAAAAAGTGACATACTTGGTGAAGCTTTGGACATGAACACCGCGATGGTGACCAGGACGATCAGGATGACGGTAGTAAAGAGGGCGCACCCGATGCTCGCGACCTGCATCCAGCGCTCTTGTTTGCTGTGCCACCAGGGAGAACAGAGAGAGAATGAGGGGTTAAAGAAAAGTCGACGTTATATCAACGTTGAACGGCACACGCACGCACGCGCACCCGCACGCGCACACACGCAAAGAAATCTTTCACATCCGCGGCCAGGACTTACGCCAGCGACAATAGACATTAAATGATTGGGAGTATGCTGTCGCCTCAGTGGACCAATGGCTCCCATGCACTACGGAGCCACTGGGCAGGCACTGAATTAAATGTCTCACAAACTCCGCGCAATGCACCAAAGGCTTTGGGGCTGGCGTCAGTCAATCGACGACGTCTACGATAGAAGAGATGCTGAAGAGGACCAGCCTACTGTGCGTTTCTAATCCTCCCGTACGAAAAAAAGAATTGCAATAGAAGAAAGTAAGAATAAAGAGAGAAATAAATACGCATGCTAAATCTTATTTCCTCATCACGTTCTCGGTTGTAGCGACACGAGTAGTGGAAAGTGTCGCGGTTTATTTATGCTGAAGAAATAAATCAATAAAATATTTTGTTGTAAACGCGACACACTTACATGGTTCTGAAGAACGAGAAATGTTTCGCGGCTATGTTCACTTCGTGACAAAGTGTTCACTTCGATCGTGTGCCCTTTTGTGAGGGATGCGCGCGCAGCTGTATACTGTCAGCATATGTTTGAATAGCAGCTAAGAATCACGTTGCCTTACTAGGCGTTCTGGTAGCCGAGGCGCTCCTGGCCGTAGAGAATCGTGCCTGCACACGGGAAAACGCAAGTGTCAATTGCTTTGCTTTCTTGAAGTGTTCACTGTAAACCGATTTGCACCGATAACGATTCCTTGTGTCTATAACTTTATATGGGTTTAAGCACTTTTAAGGACCCCTATGGGCGTGAATCGGTTTACAGTGTGACTTAATGATGTCCTACTAACGACACATTAAACTGGCAGATTAAGAGGGCTCTGGCTGCGTTACAGAGTACTGCAAACTTCGCAGCATACTTTTACACCTGCATTAGTAGAGCCAGCGCGTACACAGTAAACATTTCTGCACCGTGACGGTGATAATTTGCTCAGTGGTTAACACCTTTACCTGAAGGGTGTAATTATTCTTCCTGTACACGACAGTGAGCTCAAATTACACCAGTGATGAGAGAAGCCGTAGTTGAAAACTGTGTAATAATACTGATGATCCGTTGTAACACCAAAATATCTGCCTGCACACGGGAAAACACAAGTGTCAATTGCTTTGCTTTCTTGAAGTGTTCACCGTAAACCGATTTGCACCGATAACGATTCCTTGCGTCTATAACTGTATAAAGGCGGAAGCACATTTAAGGACCCCTATAGGCGTAAATCGGTTTACAGTGTGACTTAATTGGTGTCCTACTAACGACACATTGGACTGGTAGATTATGAGGGCTCTGGCTGTGTTACAGGGTATCACAAACTTCGCTGCAAACTTTTACACCTGCATTAGTAGACCCAGCGCGTACACAGTAAGCATTTTTGCACTCCTACGGGGATAATTTTCCCAGTGGTTAACACCTTTACCTGAAGGGTGTAATTATTCTTCCTGTACACGGCAGTGAGCTCAAATTACACCAGTGATGAGAGAAGCCGTAGTTGAAAACTGTAATAATACTGATGATCCGGCGGGACACCAAAATATCTGACACAATAGTTTGAAAATAATAGTTATGCAAGTTTATTTCATGCAATTTTTCCCGCCGTATGTTTACTGTTCCTACAGTTTACGTGTTGTGGCGTTTACTTGCCACAAAAAATTGACAAAAAGAAAGCGTAGCTTGACCTCATAAACGACTTGAACTTTGCCTTCAAAGGTGAGGGTGATGGCCCTGGGACAAGCCAGGGGCCGTATATAACATGGAGCTATTCCGTTTTGATTTGATTCCAATCTCTTGACGTCACGTTTACGTAAACGCTGCCGCAAGCATCGGGTGGCTATGCGCGGCGTTCTTTAAACAGCCCATTGCAGTGCCTTACTTGTTTAAAGGAGGTCACTTTTGTTTGCTGTCAAAGTGACTAGTATTTCTTATTTTGGCAGGTCTTTCTTATCTGACTGGCTAACAAAATGAATGAGAGCAGTGCGCAGAAGTATAGAGCGTTTCGGTGGAACCGATCTAGGGCAGTGAGAGTAGATAACCGGGTGAGGACAGTGGTACGTCACATATCCGAAATCACCTGTTCAACGACGTTTGCTGATGAGCTTAATACTAATATTCTTCATTGAACTCATTGTGGCCACTAATTAAAATGAACATTTGTAAACCCCACCCCTTATGTAATACCCCCATTTAGGGGTCTTTAAGGAAATAAAAGTGAAGTGAAGTGGTACGTGCTTCTACGATTTGTTCTCGCGGTGGCTGGTCGAAAATATCTACGGCGTACAAGGGGGAAGTATAAATGCCGCTAAAACAGTTTTTGAGCGAAGAAGAGTTGCCAGAGCGATTTCGTATAAGTGCCGAAAGGGCCCTACTGCGTATAACTTCTTCACAATAATTTTTATTATTGGCAACAAAATTAATTCTCGCCGGCAGCTCTGATGAGCCAGTGCCCGAGCAATCGGCAGGCAGCCACCTTCAATTCCTTTCGGAACGCGGCAGTCTCCGGCTATTAAAAAAATAATTTCAGTTTTGTTCAAAATATTAATGCATCGTTAGTGCGTAAACATCACTTTGACGAAGTCAGTTGTCGCGGTTTCGGGGCGTCGCGTGACAGACAGGCGAAGTGGGCGCAGCCCGACATTATTTTGAGCAACTGCGGAGAACTAATGGCGAGAAAGACGTAGACTCGGAAAGAACTTTCTCTTTTTGTTAGGCCTTACCATGCATAATAAATGTGTTAACGACATATCTGATGGGAAGTTTTCGCAGTTTTCTTGACGTCGCGTGACGTCGCGTCATATACAGGCAAAGTGGGTGGGGCCCGAAAACTGATGACGAGTTGGGGAGAGCAAATAGCAGTAATGGCATAGGAACAGGTTGTAATAGCTTTACGTTATTGCGCCCCAGCAGGCTTAAGGGTGCAATGACTGTAATGAGTATGGCAGTGACAGTCTGATTTCAATAACACTAGCGGGACTTCTACTGCAATACGCGTTTATCCTAGCAATGCAGCTTTCAAATTACTGACATCCAACTATAAACTACATCATCTCCACTAGAGCAAGCTCTTTTATGTCCGCACCAAGGTTTAAGTGGCATCTTCAATGACCTTTCTAGCACTACAGGAACACTCTAAAATTATCATAAGAATGTTCTCATGCGGGAACAGCGCCACGGACAGCAAAAGAAGGTGGAGATACGTATAAAAGGAGAGAAACGTGTTTTTTTAAATGCGACTTCTACTTTGTCCGTACCTTCAGCGCTGTTCCCGCCAGAGTATGAACAACTAACTAGACGATCACGCTAATCAGAAGAATGTGGCATAAGTGGGAAATAGTATGACTACTGCTTTATGTTTAGTGGAACAATCCATTTCGAAAAGATAATGTCACTTCTGCACGCTGCTATAGGCGCTTATTTAAATGGTAATTATGAAGGAATACTCACGCCAGGAAGGCATTGTTGTGCGAATGGAGATGTTGCGTCCTTGACTGGTTTCGACGGTGCCAAGCAAGCAAGTTCTTCTTCCTCTTCTTTTACAACGATCTCGCTTTTTTTCCCCGCCATTCCCTTTGCAATTGTGGCACGTAGACAGAGCGAAAAAATGGTTGTTAGGATTTTTAATTATATAGTAAGGAAAAAGAAAGTAAAGCTAATGCGTTATGTCTTCAGTATTCCTATTTCTGCCAATGCCTGCATTCATAATCACGGTGTGATTGCGAAATATTCACTCGTGCCATAAATAGGATATGATGATGGTTATGATGGTGATGCTGATGATGACCTTGACGAGTGTGGCGCGTACCCACTCACGGGCATTGGACAACCTTCTTCGATATTGCCAAATCTTTGTTGTCCTCCTCCGATTTTTCGCGTCTAAATTCTCCTTGGAACAATAAATGGTGTGCTACTGTGATGTGTGGTGCGCGACGTGGTGCGGGGCTCGGGACGGTCGAGAGCAGACGACGCGGAGTGCACGCGCGCCGAGCTGGAAGGAGGAAAAACGACGACGCCGAAGAGCGCCCGGCACGTGAACGCGCGGCGCAGGAAAAACAACAAAAGAAAAAGCAACCAATGAGAAAAAACCACGGGGCGTCGGGCAGCCAATCAGTAAATGCCAAATCGGCCAGACCACGACAAAAAGCGTGGTGCGCTGGCAGAACGGGGGCGACACGCAAGAGGGCACGCAGGGAGACGCCGGGGAGACGCCAGGATCGTCCCAGGAAACGACGGCAGGAGGAGGTCAACCACCGGAGCGGGCGTTGAAGACGGGCCGTCGGGTTCCGGACCCGAGCCCACCAGGACTTCACCCGCCCGGGGCCTCCTGCCAATCTGTTCCTGTGCGTCGCCCGTCTAACTGAGCGTGCCGCCAGCTCCTCAAGGCCGGTGAGCTTCTGCGCCAGTGGGCAGGACGGGAACAGTCGGGCTTCGGGCCCGAGTTCTACGCCAGCTGCCCGGCCAGAACGCCACCCCCGTCTGCCGTGCCGCCTGCTACCCGAGGCCGGCGTTCGAGCTTCCGTGCCTGTGGGCGAGAGGGGAGCAGTCGGGCTACGGGCCCGAGCTCTCTGCCCGGCCAGAACGCCGCCGCCGTCCACTCCTGCCACCCAGCCGCCAGCGTTACCTCGCCTCGCCAGAGTTGGCGCGCTCCCGGTACGCCACGACCTTGGTGAGACCGGCGCCACCCCTTCTGCCAGCTTGTCGCCGCGTTGCCGTGTCGAGACCGCGACGCGTCCCCGCCCTTGTGGGCACGCCCAGACTCGCGCCCTCGTTAACCTCGTTAAAGCCCTAAGTGTGTTCTTGTTTTCTTGAGTGTGTAATTTAAGCTTGTTTTCTGTTTCTTTTTATTTGCTTTATGCTTCTTTTGTGTGTGATTAAAAGTCTTTGTGTGTGCGTCCAAACCAACGGCTTCGTCCTCAATTGGGTTCTCGGAGGCTCCGCCTAAGAGAACCGCTAAAACATTGAGAACACGAACCTTTGCCCCATAAGTGGGTCATCACAGCTACTAGAATATTAGAAGTGTTGCTTACGAGTCTACATTGAATGAATCAATGAGTTATGCCTGTAATCTGTGGGGGATCTAATGGCAAGGAAAGCGGTAAACATAGGGCAGACGATTTGAGTTTGTTCAACAAGTTTTGTTCACTCTCTGAGCTTAAAATCTTTGTGTTAGTTATGGATTTAAATTCGTACCCGTCATTGCAGTTTAGTGGTTATAGTAGTTGTTGCTGACCTGTTCTGTTCTAATGGGAAGCATGCTTTTTGTGCTGCTAAGCACGAGGTTGCAGTATCAAATCCCAGCCGCGGCGACCGCGGCCCGATTGGGGGCGAAATGCATAAACGCCCGTGTCACGTGCATTTGGGGCACGTTAAAGACAGCCTGGTGGTCGAAATGAATCCGGAGTCTCCCACTACGGCGTGCCTCGTAATCAAATCGTGTTTTTGGCACGTAAGACGCCAGAATTCAATTCGAAACATGCTTGTTAAAGAAATCCTTGGTGGCCGCAATTACGACCGCCGTTAAGGTGTCGCATTCCACAATAGAGGTTTCGGGCGTAACACCTTAATTATTACTGATCAGCAACGTTATCCCAATTGGTTAGACGGTTTTGTGTCGCGCAGGTAAAATTAGAAATTTACTTGTACGTTCATTGGGGCTTCATATTCGATATAGTTTCGTTAATAAAGTGGTAATTATAACATGATCACGCAGTCCTTGGTCCTGTAATGCGACAAAACGTTTTTATGAAGTTAACCACTCGAGGCTTTGAACTTTCAATTGAAGTGATAATATTAGTGGCCTGAAACTCATTATCCCTATTAGTAGTTGTGGCGTAGTAATCGATGTTGCTGACTACTTACAACATGGACGGCTTTACTGGCGAGAAGTTTTGCATATTTTTTCTACGCTGGCTCATGACGCCTCTTGTCTGAAGCCTTTCGTGTGTCATGTGTAGCTTCGAGACGTCCACTCGTGCAAGCTTTTGCCTTATTGTTTTTCGCTCTTTCGTGTAACCTTGTCTGAAAGCAGTTGTGTCGTATGTATAATTATCTAAAAAAAGAACAAGACTGGAGAAAAAGCAAATGTGCACGCCGGTATCTCGGAAGCAACAGCTGTCATTGGTCGGGTCCACTCTATAGTTGGTGGCAAATTATAGCGCCACGATATTATTACAGCTCCAGTAGCGGGGAAGCCCCAGATATAGAGTAGTATCTAACAGAAGAAAAAAGATTAATATAGAAAAAACGGAAAATCGGAAGGGGAATGCTTTATAATATCAAGAGAGCGGGGAACTTTGGGCCAGTTGGTCCGACATGTTTAAAGAGCACGAGAACCTCGACTTCAGACGAGACTTCAGTGGATAGGATGAGCTGTACCGCTCGTCCTGTTCACTTCTTCATCTTACGTCCATTTTCAAATCGCGCACCTTTTCCGCTTTATGATAAAATTAAAAGGGGAGTTGCCTACTGTTCGTAGTGAGACCAGAGTGCCTAAGAACGGCTAACTATACGAGAACATTTTCAAGTGAAGAAGGTTCATAGGTAGTGTGTGGATTCCCTTGCTCTTTTCTTAAACATACGCGCTGTTGCCCACCGGGATATCTCTCCCAATAGAATGTCAACGGCAGCAGGGCACTCAAGGCAACCTGAGCCAGACTGTGACACAGAACATGATTTTAATATCAGCAGTTTTTTTTTCTTGAACAATCACACCGCCCGATTCATGACCGATACTGCAAAGTGGTTTTCGCCATTTCACTCAGGAACAACTAACCAACCAACCAACCATTCAGCATATTCATTTAGAATGTAAGAGTATGCATGCAGCGGTAAATGTTACCGCAGCGCGCTTGATTGAGGTGTTGGCTTTGAAGAACAGTAGGGGAAACATATGTAACTGCCGTAGAGACTAGTGAATGTCTGTTGGAACATGGGAAACGCAACAACACAACATGCATTGAAGCGAGCTCTTCGCAGTGAACAATGTAGCCAAGTGTTTAAAGGTATTAAATTACTTATGTGCACCCATCAGCTTTAGAGAACAGGCTTAGTGGCATGGATACCACTGTCCAAAGTTCTACTGAAACTCGTCAGGCGACAGTGCCAACGTCCCGTTTTAATTGGGATGCTCATATCGTCACTAGCAGCAGCAATGATGATCATCATCATAATAGTAATTACCATCATATGCTTCTTGCTAACACCAGCTTTAATGCGAAGCATTCTTGTCGAATGTAAACCGACTTTTCCTGTCACATATCTGACCGTTTCGTGGGCCGATCCCGAAGGCGACGCAGTCTAACATAGTGTCTCAAAGTGACCTAGGAGTGCATTTGGAGCGCGCAACTCCAATGAAACAATGTGTAAACACTTATCGTTTCACGCATCCGCTCTCGGATAGTGCATCTGGGTTCTTCCACAGGTGTGCATTTACGTCATCAATGACGCAAATGGGGCTTGCTCCGCGCTCACCAGTGAATCCACCGGTGAATCCACCGGTGCATCCACCTGTGAATCCACCAGTGGATCCGCCAGTAACGTTACCGCTCAAGACATGGTCAAAACCATAATAAATGAACCGATGGACAAAGAGTAGTTACGCAATTCTATTTCACCTCCTTATTGAGGGCCATATACAAACTAAACAGCCGCACATTTGTATCTTTCTCTGAACGGCGAAACACTAGAACTAAATGTCATAAACATTTAATTGAATGTAGGTTCCACACTAATATGTTCGGCTACTCATTCTTTCGACAGAAAATCAGAGATTGAAATTCATTGCCCAAGGACAAGTTTTTCACTTGACAGTTTACTTCCTACGCTTGAAAAATATACCTGTCAGCGTGTATCGTCATTTTAAATATCGCCTACAAACACCGCATTTTGTTTGAATTGGTTTCTATGTACTTTTGTGTTGTTGTTCTGCTGTTTCTGTATTGTTGTTCGTTATTACTCCTTAACGGCTGTCTCAGGAAGGTCCCTACTGTAGAGCTCAACTACGTATTCTTGTTAGCTGCAGTATTAAGAAATGCATGAGAGTTTATCATTCATATTTTGATGCAATGTATCTTCGCCTGTCCTCCAACAGCCTCCCTAAGAAGGCTAGCAGTAGGTGTGAAATAAATTAAGAAATTGTAAAATGATGTGCACATGTAAAAGTACACACTCTAGTAATGTAGAATTATAAAATTGTACCTAACAATCATCTCTCGCAATACAGTGTAATCTAAACATTTCATCTTCGCAACTGGTGGTGTACATTTCACTTCTGTGAATCGCCACTGTTTGTTAGGGCTCTTCTACTAGTAAACAACAATACTTCACATTACGCAGCTGGAGTTGTGGTTGCCTGGAGTTGTGGTCGCCAAAATTTTTTAACGTGCCCCACTTCAGTGGCGCCGTGTGCAAGAGAGATCACTAACCAGTCCTTTAACGCTTTTACAAGTTTGGCTTGCTTAAAAAAAATGTCTGAAACCTTCTTTATTCAAGTGGCGCAAATAAATACTTTTCTTTTTCTGGGGAGAAGTGTTCGGCTTCTTTCGAGCTATGCTGCAGTCGGCCGCTCCTCTTATTTTGCGCTGGCTCTCAGAAGGGTATCCTCCTCGTTTTTACCTGGACACACACTGGACGATATCGGCGCAATTTATTTCATTCGTAAAGCACAGACAAATACGAGAAAGGCAACGTCGGGCACACGTTAGGTCGGCGCATAGCGTTTACGTAGGCGCACGATATTTTTTTTGCCGCAGCGTTCCTCTCGCGCACGTGTATAGTCGCGTGGTGTGTCACGAGTGCGGCTCTTAGGTCAAGCAGTCCTGCACGCAGTCGGCCATGGTGGCGTACGACTTGTAGGCGCACACGTCCTTCCATTCTCGGCACGCGTGGCTGACGGGATCGTAGAACCACCAGTGCTGCCGGCTCTGGTTCGCAGGGTGCGTGCAGTTGTAGACGGCCGAGAGGGGAAGCGGTTGCGTGCAGTCCTTCCTCGGCATCCCTGCGTACGTGCACGCCAGCGATGGCGTCTTTTCGTCGGGTCTCTGGGACGCGTGCTCGCCCAGAAAACTTAGGGCGAGGGGGCCAAAACATTTGTTGCTTCTGCTCCACAATAATCGTTCGAAGTTAGTGGTGACGTGGGCTCATAACAGCCTAAAGGGCGTCGCTATAGTAGGGCAGACTTTACCAACGAGAAGTCTTAGAGCTTGCCATCATTACCTCTGGCTTCTTGCAGGCGTACACAAAAACAGGTCTGTGAGGCGTTGCCAAAATGCCCTATGTCTTGATTTACAGACCTTTGCAACGAGAGATACGTGGGCCCCGTCGTTATGCCATCTATATTCTTGTGAGGGCGCGTGAGCATCTGCTCGAAATACAAGAGCCCGGAGTTGACAGTTTCTAATCATGATTTGTAATTTTCATCTTTCATCCTTTTCAGTCCCAGTCTGTATAGCGATGTATTTTGTTATGGTACCCACTGACTCAGAAGAAGCTATTGTAATAATAGAATTGCTTGCTTAAGGGTAACGAGGAAGCGGATATACCTATACCAGTGAATACGTATACTTCTCTTGCTCAATGCGGACAGGTGAACTATTCCCAGACAGACGGGAAACAATCTTCGACCATCGTTCCCAGACGTGCTCCTTTCTGGAGACTGACTGAAAATGTTACTCAGCTTCTGTGGTTACCCGAGAACCGGCGGGTGCATTCGCAGCACGACATGATGTCGAACCACGAGGGCGCGCGTCACGTAAAAGCATTGATACAGCGTGACGTAACACCGAGGAAATGCCCGATCGAGGTTTCACCTCGTTCGCAGAGCGAGCTGCACTCCTCGGTGGTGTTGTACCGGTACCCTCCACCCGAGGAGAAGCCATCGCTAGCGGCACAAAAGTGAGCGGGCAGCCACTCGATGCATCCTCCGGGGTGACCGGCACCAGGCATGTAGAACCAGCCGTGGTCTTTCACCAGGGCGGTCAGGTTGCTGGAGCAGTGCACCAGGCGCGGTGCGCCGCACCGGCTGTCGCGGATCGGGCCATCGGGCGCTTCCGCCTCGAACATTGCCCCTGCAATGCAGAGAAGAGGAGCACGCAGGAGCCTTGTGTGATATTCGCAGTGCTTTTAGAAAAAAATAAAGGATGTATGGAATGCGCTCATGGTGATGTTTATAGCCTTGATAAAAGGCGCGACCCTGCTGTGGTGAAAAAGCCGTCGTGTGGTTGTACGAAAACAGAAAGGAGAGGGGAACATGCAAGGGAATCAGATAGTACGGGCAGAATACTAATATGAATCGTAAGTCGAGAACAGTCGACAAAATAAAAAGAAACGAAAAACAACGAAGGCAAAGAACAATACTCGGACGAATTTAAAGAAGCATATGTGAGACCGTCTTGTTGCTGTTATTGTGTTCCCTTCTTCCCCGAGAATTTGCAAATACCTCATGATGCAGCAGCATGAGGATTGGCTCCAACTAGCCAAATCATCAATTTTCTATCTAGTCTCTGCCGGTGTCTGCAAGTTTCTGCAATAGCATGCATTGTCGCTCACGGTCCACTACCAGCGAGGACTGACAGCACGATCAACTTTACGTGCGACATCTTAGGAAGAAGGAGAGAGTGAGTCATGGAAACTCGTCTTTTTACATAAAGTCTATACATTGGAGTCGCTAAACATAGCGCCAGTGGTAGTCTAAAGTTGTGGCTAACGCCTCCGCCTTGATTTGTGCTTGCTAACCGTTGAATTCGCCTGTTAGCGCCAGATATATATAGCTAGCAGGAATCCGTAAAGCTTTAGACTTGTTACGGAGTGAGCTCTCTGTGTATGGACGCTCGCCTAATTAACCTACGCATGTAGAGTATGAATCTTACGGGCATGTGTGCCTGTAATTTTCGGTACAGGAGTGGAGGAAGACCAAAAGAGCCGAAAGGATGCTAAAATGGTTGGCTGCAGACCCGAGCAGGCGTCGTCAGAACTCGTGGTGTCAGGGCTAGCGTGTGCGGGAACTTCGGGGCGGCGTCACCACCCGTCTGCTTATTGTGCATCTGCTGAGTTTTGTGTGTCTGGACTGTTTTTTAGCATTCTAAACAAAATTCACGTGGCCCCAATACCCCGGAATAGACACCATGTCCGTCAAAAGGCCAAATACAGGTAAAAGCACAAGCCTTGGCTCGACTCTTTGGCGACAACTCACCGGGCGCACCGGTTCTATACAACGACGTGGCCCGGTACCCACAGAGGCGTACCATGTATCTAGTAGTACAGACACTCTGGGGCCTTCGGCCCCGCGCTCAGCACTGTGGACAGTAGCACGGCGTAAAAGGCTGCTACCGCCCTAGCCATCGTACACCATTCAACCTTACCGGCAGCGGATGGTGCCGTCAAAATGGTCACTGATTAACAGACCGGTGGAGGACTTTCGCACTAGGAATGGTGACACCTTACGCACACGGTACCCTTGCGTCATTACGCCCCGCTGCGTTACACGAGGTGCGTATCGTCTGGACACCTGGACTCGTCTCATTCTATGGTAATGAACGCGCTGATGCGGCAGCGCGAGAGCTCGCTATAACCGGGCGCCATCGGAAAAGCTGTCCAATCCAGACGACGCACGGACGTAACCATTGAACTTCACTGAAACTCTACAGCATTACAGAGATAGCAGGAGACACTTCACCCCAACACATCATTCCCTTAACCGAGAAGATGCTGTCGCGTGGCGAAAGCTACAAACTAATTGATTCCCCTGTCTCGTTTATCTTCACCTCTTCCACGGTACACAATATCCCTGATACTGTCCCTACTCTGGATGAAAGCGCACACTATATCACTGCAGCGGGGAATGCCCACACCCTCCAGGTTGCTCCCCCATTTCTTCACCTGCCTCCAGGGAGACTGCGCTGACCAGTTTAGACCCGCAAGAGCAGCGACGGCTGATCCAGCGGGCACGCGGAGTGGCACGAGCCAATGACGCCCCAACTAAGGAGTCCCGCCTTCGAGGAAGTCACTCCACCTCATTAGGAATAAATGTTTTCTCTCTCTCTCTCTCTCTCTCTCTCTCTCTCAAGACATACAGGCGAGGAAATGCTTTTACTTGGCGGAAACATATGCCGTGACGGCGACGCGTGACGTGGCCGGATGATGACTGCGTGAATCGGGCCTTAGAGCGTCAGTGGCCGTCCTACTATTCCAGAAGCACTGTTCCCATACTCAGCTTAATTGCCTTGATATTCCCACTTGGTGTGCCTTTAAGACTATACTAAATATTCGAGCACCGGAAATTGATGAGCTTACTCGGGTGTAATGTCCTCCTGGACCTGTTCCTGCGCAGCTGTGGCGTCGAGTCGACGACTTCCGTCGCAGTGTCCGTCGTGGTGCGTCGGTGCTGTCGTGCTGCGCAGTAAAGCTCAGTCGTCTTTTACGGTGATCGTCAATTGTTACGGATGTAAATGAACACGGCCGGCACCAATGCGGTTACGAGTGATTAGGCACGCGCACCTTCTGGTTACCGGGTTCGCTCGCAAGGTAAACTCACGTGTTTGCAAGGCAGCGATGAAGAGTGCCGTGGAGACCAGAAACAAGGCGATCATCACGAGGACGATTACGATGCAGAGCACGGCGGTCACCCTGTTCTTGTGCTCGCGAATCCTGCGACGAAACCGTGTAATAGGTATGCTGTGAACAGGGTGACTTCACGTGCTTACTACTTTATTTTGCGCCGCCTAACGACGTTTACACGCCCCAAATATTGCTAATATGAGGCTTCGCCTGATGTCATATCATGCAATGTTAGATCTAACCTAATCTTAGCTCAGTCGGAGGAAAGTTTGTGAGGGTCAACAAAAGTCAGTGGGGCTGAGCGCCACAGAGCCACCTAGGCAATGTCGCTATTCCTGGTGGGGGCATAGCGGTGAAACCGAACGGCCTATCCGTAGAGTTCCAGCTTTTCCGTAAGCGTATTAGCGTTTGCGGATTATCGCGTTAGGTCAAACGTATAGGGCACGAATAAAGCTCGTAGCGACAAAGGGGGTATTCTGTAAGAGTCCACCTAGTGGTCTGTCCATTTCAACCGCCGCTGATTGGCTGGGACCGCTCGTCTCCTCCTCGCTCGCACAGCTCCATCCAATCAGCACATCAGCAGCAACCGAAATGGACAGTCCACTAGGGGGGCTCTTGCGGAATACCCCGCCAATGGTGACGCAGAGTTTATAACCATAGAGAACACAATACTATTATTGCAGTGGCTCGCCATATTCTGCCCGAGTGCTTCTGCAAAGCGTCTGTATAGCGGCGCGATTGCGTGCGAGCCTTTAATGATTTTCCTTCGACGCGCGAAGCAAGAAAGTTTTTCGTGACCAGCGGAAGCACTGGTCACAACACGTCGCTATCAGCTCTGCTACCGGCGTTGACGGCTGCGGTAAATCCGCAGCCTGTAAGCGATAACAAGTTCACGGAGAAGCTAAGGCTTGTTACTCGTAATTTCCGCCTAGGTAAGGCAATGCAGCCCTTACAATCGTTCTTTACGAGAATACCCGAGCACGAAGTTACGAGAGGCTCACAACATGGTCTGGTGTCCCAGGCGTTCCGGGCCGTACAAGATTGAATCTGCAAAAAAAAAAAAAAAAAGAATATAGTTAGTACTTCGCGTAAGTCTCTTAATTTCTTGCTGGAGAGCTGCATGATATTTTAGTACTCCGCCTGGCTGCGATATTTGAAAGCTACCTGATTGAGTCACCGTCTGTGATCCGGACTGGCTGAACGAACGATATCCCCAGTGGACTTATTTCTTCTTCTTTTAATCTTTCCCTCTCTTTTCACTCTCCCCAGTGTAGGGTAGCTAACCGGGCTCAGTCCTAGTTCTCCTTCCTGCCTTCAATTTATCATTTGCTGTCTCTCTCTCTCTCTCGTACTCCGTCCGTGGTTATTTTTACGAGTGCCTGCAAGAAATTAGCTTGAGTGGTAGCCATGTTTTAGTTTGCTACACACGAGCCAAGCTGCCGAGCTCACGATGCGTTGTGCTGTAGATCGACGCTGTACAATATATTAGGCCTTTCTTCTACTCCCTCTGGCACTTGCAGAACAAGCCTTCTTGAACATTAATAGTTGTTGTAATTTGCGTTAAAATGGCAAAAAGCAAGCATCCCATCCTTTGAATTTTCGGAACTCCTTTTTTTTTGCTCACGTTCAACTTGTACTGCGGTTACCTGCTCGTTCTGCTTAAATT